>NC_143399.1:205390707-205541021 GCF_052110815.1 Crocodylus siamensis
GGTTCGGCAGGACGGGGTTGAAATTTGGATTCCACACGCTGATCTCCCGCTCCTTCGGGGATCTGCCAGGATCGCTCTCGGACACAGACAGGTTGGGCAGGCTTCGCTCGGGCTGGCACTTGGGCTCCATGCCGCTCTTACCTGCTGCTTTCTCCTGATCAGTGATGGCTTCATTTTTACCCAGCCCAGCGCACGGTCTCTCAGCGCCTTCTTTCCCCAAATGGGAGTCTGTGGTTTTGGGGTTCCCCAAGTTACCCTCTGCAGAAGGAAATGGGTCGGAAATCAAAGACCAGCTTTCAAGGTGACCTGGAGCTGCTGGGTACGTTTTGCCCTGCACTTCGATTTCTCTTTTGTCCTTCTGAGCAATTTTCAGTTCTTTGTCTAGTTTTCCTTCAAAGAAGCAGAGCTTATCCTCATCCGTGAAGCCAGCATTTTTAACGAGCCCATCTTTAATCTGTCCCCCTGAGTTCACGTTCAGACCAATCTCGTTAAGCTTGCCCTCAGTCCTCTGCCATTCAAATTCAGTTTTTCCGAAGCCTTTCTGGGTTTCCATGCAGCGGTAGCTTTCAGAAAAGCTATCTGTGTTCTTGGCTTTGCACAACTGGCTGTATTCGGAGAGAGACGCCGGCTGCTTGTTTGAGAGAGACATCTCCGACTGCTTCTCTTTCTCCCGTAGCTGTAACACTACCTACAAGCAAGCAGAGCTTGCAGGCTGCCGGAGCCTGTGACGACACACCATGCCCCCTGTATTCATGATAAAATTCATTCTTCCCCATCCCCCTCCTGCCTAAAGCACTCATTTACTGAACTCAGCCACTAGTCCAAACAAAACGCACCAGTTCGGTTTCTAAAAATCTATTTTTCCCCCTTTCCTAAACACAATGTGGACATTTATCTTGCAAATTAAATTTTTAATTTTTTTCCCCTGTGGAGTTATTCTGATGTGCTTCTAATAACTTCACCAAAACAGGTTCTTCTCTGAACAATGCATCTAGAATAATTATACAGGTTTTGCTGCCCACATTTTATGGTTATGGAGAGCTTGCACTGCATTTTTCCCTTGCAAAGAGCATTGTGACAGACTGTTCTTTAACAGGTAACATGGATTTTTTAAAAAATACAAACAGACCAGAACCATTCCTGAGGCTTGCTGGAAAATCCGCTCGGTATCATTTCCCCCAAAAAACCCAAAAGGAAACATTTGCCTACCAAAGGCAGAGTTTTGCCATCAGAGGGCTGCATTTGATACATACTTCCTGTATCAGCAGAGATCAGGAAAGACACCATTACGGAGAGTTGTTCATTCAAGAAAAATAGTGTTGATCACACGAGTTTAATCCTGAACAAAGCTCGAGACAGAACGGAACGGGACGGGTCTGGAGTGGGTTTGTGGTTCTCAATGCAATGACTTCTGGCAGTTGTCAAAAGCAGTTTATTTCTCACTCACTCCAGGAAATGTTTCCAATATAAATATTTTACTCTCAGAATTGCACACTGCGCGGATCTGTAAGACAAGCCCCCTGAAGTGTAATAAGTGCATAATGCAGCTCTCTCAACATTTCTCTTTCAAACAGCTCTGTGGCAAGACGTTTCTGGCTCCTACTCGGAGCGAAGATACTACCTTCCTCTGAAAAGAAAAAAATCCTGCCTTTTTCTCTTCAAACTGTCAAGATCATTCAAGGCTTGCAGTTTTGGAAAAGGTTGGAGATGGTGCTGTCCACTGAAGCCATTGATTTGCAATGGCTCAACTTATCCTCTGAGCTACAAATCAGTCTGCTGGGAGCAGGAGCGGTCAGCAATGGGAGGTGAGCGGGGAAGACAGCAAGACTTGATGGTGAACCAACTGCGGGTAAAGGTACAAGGCCAATTAACTGCAGACAAAAAAGACAGCTGGCAAAGAGAAGCTGGACTGATTCAAATTCCTCCACCCACCCACCCACCAAGTCCTTCTGCGGGCATCGCGAGCTCCTTCCAGATATGAGTGCAAGAAATGACAGATGCCCCCGAACGAAGGCTTCCAAACTCCGATGTAGTCGAATCAGTGAGCGAGGAGCAGAGCTGTCCAGAGTCTGCTCAATCTGTTACTAACCCGGGATCCTACAGAGCTTTGTTCTTGAGGCATTTCGGCCTTCGAATTCCTCTCAACAATCCTCAGAAGAGAACCAGGTTCGATTCCCAGCACCTCCCTCCCCACCTTAGCCCAGGCAGAGATGCTCCACCCCAGAAATTCAGTGGGACAGATGCATGCTCGCTCCAGCAGCGGATACACACCCCTTTGGACCATTTATATCAGTCTGCCGAACTTTAATTAAACTTGGGCATCAAGGATGGGTCAAATTAATACTTTTAAACACTTTACAGGTTTAATTAAAGGAATGTCCAATTTCAACCAGTTACATTTAATTAAATTACACATGATCAACTCCCCAGCAAAACCTGGAGACTCGTTGAAAGTCGTAAAGATTACCTCTAACCCTTGATCCATTCACTCACCGTTACAGGGCGTGATGAAGACCCCAACTAGCAAAGAGTTCTGGAATTGCCCCCTCTCTGATGATTGTTTTCCCCAGCGTGGCCGTGGCGTGGCCGTGGCTCAGACACCGTTCAAAAGCGCCTGTCCAGGAGGAATTTCTTCCTCCTTGCTAGCCAGCAGTAAGGAAGAATTGCTGCTTCAGTTTAATTGGGTGGAGATTTATTTTTAGACCTCAAGCAAGCAAAACTGGAGTTACATTACAACCCCTGAATTCAACCTGCTCCAGACAGATGCTGTGATCCCCGCATTTATCTACTTGCATTTGAATTTGGGATCTGAAATATTCCTATATTTTAAAAACAATGAGTAAGGTACTGTAAATTATACCCATCCGTCATGACACCCTCCAATTAACCAAAATACTTCCACCCACCAGCCCTACTCTTCTCAAAAGAACTAGGCATTTTAAAAAATATTTAATATTCATAGACATCTTGCTACATCGACATCCACATTTGTGTTTTCTTGCATAACTAATGCAGGACTAGAGCATCAATGTGCTAGCCAAAGTGTTTATAACTGCTGTGCTGAAGTGCCTGACTTGTCACGAGATTTCAGACTTAAGTCATTTTATTCCCATCACCTACACTGCTCCCCTTTCACTTCAGTTTATTCGGAAAAGGATTTTAGCAGCTCTTCTCAACTCATCAGTAGGGACCTACTCATATCGCAATTGTGCAGAAATCACAAAATTGGGTGATCTCTGCAAAATCCATGCAGGGAAAAAAAAAAAAAAAAAAACTTATTAAAAATAAAATGCTAGCTCCTCCATGGGATCCACCAGTCCTCCCGGCCCACTACAGGGAAGGGCAGAGGGAGGCTCCTGGTGCAAGGCAGGCAGGCTAGATGGCTACCGCCCTGCCCCTCGCTCCTGAGTGGCTGAGGGTTGCCCGCCATGCAGCCCTGCCCATCTCCACCAATCAGCAATGAAGGGCGGGGCCACAGGACAGACAGCCCTCAGCCAATTGGCAGCAAGGGGCGGGGCCACTGGCCACAATAAGCCCTTGAAAATGGCAGCCAGACCCACAATCTGCCCATGATATCGCCAAGCTGCCTCCTCCAGCTGGGCAGACCCCGACTTACCGGTGATCCGGTACTGTTCTTCACCAGCTGAAAGCCGGCTGCTAACGTTTTCTAATGGTCAGAGCACCGTTTTCAAGCTCTAGCAAGCCGTGAAGAGAATCATTGGTTAAATTAGGCAGAAAACAAAGCAAGCAAGATAAAATAAGGTGGCAGGATCTGACTTCACAGTCACTTGGGGTAGAGAGGAATGCTTTATGCCACTGGGAAGCAGACCAATCCCCAGTTTAATAGGAGAAAACACTCTGGAATAGATCTCATGCAGCGGCTCTTAACCAGGGTGCTATGAGAGCCTTTCAAAGGTGTCCTGGGGCAGGCAGACTCCTGCTGGCATCAGGATTATCTGATAAACCTAAAGCAGGCAAGAGTGCTTAATCCCGACACAAGCCCTCCCCATCCCACCTTGTGCGCTCCTCCCAGAAATGGAGACGTACGGGACAGCTCCTCCTGGCCTTGGCAGACGCATCATCCCAGCTGAGAACTGCTGAGGCAAGCCAAGGCAGCACAACAGTGGCTCTCAACTGGGGATGACACCAAACTAACTCATGGAGGACTGAGAACCACCGCTTTAGTGATTTGCAACACATCAGACCCACAAATTGTCACCGGCTTGGACCGCACTACTTTTTTGTTATGGGTCCAAAATTAAATAAAGTCCTGGACCTTGAAGCAATGTAAAGCAGGTAAAATTAAGGCACTGTCATTCTCCCTCATGTTCCCACCCTCTAGGATCTCGTGAGCTTCACGCCACACTCGAAAAGAGAGACATCAAAACACACTCAAGACGGTCCAAAAACTGCTTTGCCCCAAGGCTGAATAGCTCCGGCCTAAAGAGTACATTATGAAGACTTCACAGGGCAGAACGTAGGTGACCAGCTCATGAATGGCTGTTTTCATTCCTTTCCAAACGAGATGGATGCCATGCAGCATACTTAATGCTACTCGAGAAGTTACGTTCAAGCAGCTACTGGCAGCAATACCGAGTCGTGCAGTGCCCTACCATGCAAAATTAAGAGCCAAAAGCCAGAGTTTTTGCTTTGATCTTGTCCTTTTAAGTTTTAGGTTTTTGGTACATTGGTTGATAAGTGCAATTTATTATTTGGATCCTGGCAGAAAACCCCCATTTATCCCAGAAAGTGTCAGCTGTCAATCAGGATTTAATAATCTTATATAGCAGCTACTATTCTGAAAGGACAAAATAAAAACAGAAAGAGCCCAACTGCTTCAGCACACGCTGTGCAAACCCTGGAAGGACGACCTGCTGCAGTCACCGACAGCTTGCTGTCCCAGAACAGGCGGGCGACCTGCCGTTCCTTCTCCCGTGAAGCCCCTTGGTAGCTTAATTCAACACACACCTGTCCTTGTTTCAGCATACACAGTCCTTTCCCTCCGATTTCCATGTGCATTTATAACCCCCTGAAGCCAAGCCAACATGCTAAAACCACCCTCGTTCTCTTCCAAACACATTTTTCCTGAGCATTTCTTGATGTATCCCTTTTCAGGCTAAAAGAAGCACGTTTCTTCCTGCCACACCTAGGCCAGAAATCATGGTCTAACGACTAAAGCAAAAGATGGGAGTCTTGAGACTTAAATTGTGTTCCCAGATCTGCCACTGCTTTCTTTGTGGCCTTAAATTCCATATTTTATTTATATATATATAAAAAAAATCAGGTGTTGCACTGGAAGAAAATGTGCCATTCTGCAATGAATGGCCAAGCAGGAAAGGGTAAGTGGATAAAATCCCAAGCCTCCCTGCTTATTCACTGATCCCTCCGTTCTCTCTCAAGACAGACAT
The DNA here is from genome assembly GCF_052110815.1 of Crocodylus siamensis. NCBI lineage: Eukaryota > Metazoa > Chordata > Crocodylia > Crocodylidae > Crocodylus > Crocodylus siamensis. Next base: position 205,396,116 of record NC_143399.1, read on the forward strand.
AGGAATTTTTGGAGGTGTGAATTCTGCATTTCACAATCCCCATCACTCCCCATGGCTTTCCTGTTATGCGCGTCAGACAAAAGCAGCAAGATATCTGTGAGCTGCAGCCAGTCAGACTTCAGTGATGCTTCAAGGCACAGAGGGGGCTTACTGCCCAAGCCCTCTCTCCCTTCCAACAGTGAGCATATCTCCTTAGGGAGACGGCAACTGGCTTGCATTTAGTCTATAGAATTTATCCACCATAAAATGACAAGAGCGATTCTATTGATGAGGCTGGCAAAAAAAACAAGTGAGCCCTATGTACTAAAATAAGTTTCCTTATGACATCAGAAAACCCAAACAGATGTGCAGACATCAGCATCTTCAGCTGCTTAAAGATGTTTTGAAGTTTCTATTGTCTCTCTGGCTTTAAAGTACAATTTTCCAACGAAGATGGACCTTTCAGTTCAAGAAACTGCAAGGAATTGCTGTTCATTTTACTAGGACTTTTTGGACAGGTGTACAACATGATTACCAAGGCTCTTATAATGCCAATACCAAAAGCAGACCAAGGTCACTATATATCAATACATCACAAGCTAAAGCCCAACATGCAAGCTTCCATCCTCAGCAGATGAATCAGTCTCGTGTTTCTAGTCCTGTTTTGTTCCTGAAGCTATTACTTATCCCGTTTCATGCCTTTTTCTTTTTTTTTTTTTTTTAAATCTAACACGATTGTTTCTATGCAGTCCTTTGCACTGGTTACCAAGGCAACACCACTCTCCAGGATGATGAACAGCTCCTTGCCAGCTTGTCCAAGTGACACGATCATTAATTAAGTGGTATTACCAATAACAGTCAATGATCGGTTTATCAGATCCATCAAGGATATACTCCTTCATAATAAAAGCCAAGCCCGTAAAATTGCAATTTGGATAATCACTCAAGCGGAGACTCATACAGACACATACCTCCTGCTGTTCGAGCAACCATTCATCGCACATAAAACAAACTCATTAAAACACTGCCGCGTGGTATCTGCAGCCTGAACTCGCACGCCTTGTTTCTTCCCACACTTTGCAAGAGGTCAAGAAGTAGACGTGAACTTTCAGTAATCAAACTAGCATTGCTTTAAAGCAAAGCCATAACATTTAACAGGTGCCTGGGAAAATAGTCTGCTGCTACCCATCTGAGGCAGGGAATTTATCAAGCCTGACTCATTTTAGAGCCTGTAGGAAAAATATTTAAAAATCCCCAAGAGGAGCAAAAACAAAGCGTCTCCTTACTTAATTCCAACATAAAACAGCTTTCATGAAAAAGCGTCCCTACAGCGGTTTGCAACTGAAACGCCGCAACATGGGGCTAGTGAGCAAGCCTGAGCTGAGGAGTGGGATGGAAACCAAACAGCTTCATTCTCACTGTCTGGACCGGGTGTCGTACAGGCGACCAACAAACGAGCAGATAAAGTTAGTAGGAAAAGAAATATTTTAAGTTTTGTTCTACTGGTATCCACCCCCCCACTGATCCACTGTCATTTTGGCCCGTTCTCAAAAAAAAACCGCATGGGCCAGAGAGCTGTTGAAGGGGCGAAAAGGAAGAACATCTACCGGGCAAGGCGGAGGCGCCGTCCAGCTGCACTGGCCCTCGGCACGCGGGAGCGCGCGCCGCCCTCCGCCTCCCAGGGAATAAAGCCTCAAGACGCAAGCGCTTTGCCACGTCCATAGGGACCTCTCTCGTGGCGAGAGAAAACAATTTTCATGGCTTGGTCAGGGCCCGAAGAGTCGATTTTGTGGTCGTTTCACGGTGGCCCCGCCCCTCAGCACTGATTAGCGGAGAGGTCCCACCCTTCGGCACTGATTGGTGGAGAGGCATGAGGGGGCAGCTGCCCCTTTGCCTGCTCCCCCACCAGCCTGTGCCTGCCCCTCCCGGGTGGGCTGCGAGGCTGGGCCACAGCAGCAGCAGCAGCGAGGCCCGCTGGCTACTGCTGGGGAGCCAGCATTTTCTTTTTTGGTTGATTTCCTATTAAAAATGGCAATGGCCACAATTTCATTTATTTTTTAAAAATATATATTAATTTTTTTAAAAACACAGATTACCATTCTTCATGGTTTCCATGAAAAACTGCAAAGCCACAATTTAAGTCGGTCCCTACACATACGTGCCCAGAAATGAAAAGGCCCCATATGAACCATCACTCCCCTCTGTCTCCTACATACACATGCATTTTTCCCCCCATCCCAAAAAGCTTAGGGTAAAAAAACGTGACTCTCAACTGAGAGCTTGGACAGGGGAATGGGAAAAGCAAAACTAAATGTGAAGTTGCAAGATTAATATCCTGAGACTCCAGCTTTTGCTTTACCTTGAGATGCATGTTCCTGAACAGCCTGGGTCAGATATAGGACAAGCCGTCATGGGTACAAGGTACAAGAAAAAGCCAGACAGTTTGCACACAAATGAACATACTCTTACCAACCCTGAGAGCTACAACTCCCCCTCCCCACCACACAGGAGACGTAGAAGTATTTGGGTTGGCAAACACGAACAAAGTTTAGAGAAATTACAAACCTGAAGAGATTTGCCTGCACCAGCATTAAGAGGACACCAAGTACCCAGTTATTTTCTGGAGGCAGAAATCACTGAAAGAGCTTTTGAAACTAAACTACTATTTTTTTAATTTAAAGAACAAGAGTTGCTCTAAATAAGACAGAAGCTTCTTGTCTCAACAGGACTGAATACAAACCCACAAGCGTGCAGATATAGGGGGAAGAGAGAAGACGACAAAGGCTCTGTTACATATACACAGCAGAGTTTCTCTTCTGTAATGCAACACTTGCCTTGTGTTGCCCTGTGCAACTCGCTGCCACCAGATACAGAGGCCAAACACGTGTAACCATTTTATTAGCAAGAACATCTCCAGCTCTCCAAGGCATGCTAATGAATGAGAAGCCACCACTCTTCAGGATAAGCTAAACTCTAATTGCTCATTGGTTTGAAGAAATGCCTTCGAGTCACGGGTGAAGCATACCTGTCCAAGACGGGGGCTCCAACACATTCCCACGGGGTGCCGTCACAGGTACGGACACATGAATTCGAGTCTTCCTCCAGACTCATGCCAAAGGCCGCCCACTTAATCACCCCAGCTATAAAGGAGCACCCAGTCGTTCTAGCTGGAGAAGCAAAGGCACCTGAAGGCGAGGCTGGCCATGCTCCATCCCTTGCACTGCCGCTGGCTACACAGTCTGGTCCGTCTCACCCACCCCAACGAGCCTCCTATGCTCAAGGCAGACCTCTGACTGTTTCTTGAACTCTTTAATCAAATTTCTGATGCCGGCTAATTTTGCAGATCAGCTGCTGGTGGGAACACAACATTAGTCTGGCACAGTACGGCACGATTAAGGCCACTAACAAAACGCAAGTATGCATTTTATTATAAAGCATTTGTGCACAGAGTTCTTGTGCTCGAGGTCCTGAGGTGGCAGTAATTTCAGTTACATCGCCAGGTGTAATTATGTCTTTATATGGTCCCAAAACCCGTTGTGCTCCGTGCCTCACCAAGCTGATATCAACTATAACCCGTTATAAACTCAGAGCAAGTCACAGCAGAGAGTTATAAACCATTAAAAGTGCATGTGAGGGGAGTTATAATGGAAATGCTAACAGACTTAAGAGCATGAATGGCACCACTATAATTCAGCGCTGCCAGGAAAAGAAAACATTCAACAAAAGGGCATCATTGTGGCTACTGAACAGAAGCAAACATTGTAATTAAATAGGGGTGGCTCTTTTGGCTGCCAAACATATTTTATTTACATAGGAGGGATGTAAAACTGTCAGATTAAAAAATGGGCATTATGTTACGCATCAAGAGATTATGCCAATGATGGGTATTGGTGAGTGCTGTGAAGACAGCTGGCTGTCATCAGCTAAAGGAACGGGTACTGGAAGGATTCCAGTGGAGGGCAGCGAAAGGGAATGGGACGAAAGCTTCTGAAAAGGGAAGGATGCTAAGTAAGAGACCAGCACTTCAAATCCCTGTCATTGTTCTGAAGCTTAATAATCAGCGTTACCCACCCTGGTGTGCAATAAGTGGCTCAGTTTCAAGCTAGCACTGAGACAACCTGGTCAAGAATGGGGTACCATTATAATAGATGCTGCAAAAACGGATGGGATAGCCCTGGTCCCAAGCTGACACAATCCAAGTGCGGGAGGCCAAGCTGCAGGTGGACATGAACAAACACAAGGGCTAAGAAAGACCATACAGAATATATTGTTTCTGAAGCCAGAGGATAGAGATCAGGTTTTTTCTAGGAAGCCTGGAGTGGACACCGATACCAGCAGAGCATAAAAGCTAAGCAAGAGAAGGGAAAGGGAAAGGAATACTGTCTGGAAGTCCTGGGGCAAAATGGCTCAATAGTGGGAGAAGAAAAAAACCCCAAAAAACTCAGTCCAAGTGATACTACTGCCATCATTACTATTAAGTCAACTGCACCATTATCAGTAAGAGTATGCGCCTGGAAATACCTACATGACTGAATTCCTTGCATATCATCTACTACTACCAGTAATTCCAGCCAGAAAGCAGCAGAAAGGTTGCTCTAAAATCCTGCTGGGAAAACAGCATTTCTTGTCTAATAACATGGATCATCAGCGTGGCAGGTTTGGGGTATGAAGTTAACTGCTCAGCAGTACTGAAGACGTGAACCGGGTTTCCAGAGTAACCTGGCATGTTTCTATTAACGGCAGTAATAAGGAGCCAATGCACAAGGAGCAGAATTCACATTGCACAGGCAGTCGCGGATCTGACATTTCCCAAACCCCAACAGTGCAAATTTGCAATCGAAAGCACGGGGTTTTGCATATAATCCATGTACAATGCAACCAAGGACAATACAGAGCTGCAGCTGCCACACCGTCCAAGACAGATACTGTATGAAAAGCTCCTGTGGGCAGGCATGAAGCTTCATTCCGCGTTTCATAAAGCCACAGCACTACCTAAACATTTCCATATAATCTAGAGGGAGGCATCCCATTGTACTGTAGTATATACAAAAGTAATAACCCACAAAAATAGGCACTTTAAATTTCAGTTCAGCAGAACTTCTCAGAATAGCAAACCTGGGTTTACCGGAAGAAGGAACATGAATGGATACAGGCAGGAAGAACAAGAAGTGCAATGTGGATAGTAAATATCTGATCCAACATTAAAAAAATGCAGCTATATATGACAATGCACAGAGATGGTAGAATGACCTGAGGGACATTTAAAACCATTCAAAACCTTACTTTTGAGATCTGTATCACCCTCAGGAACACCTGAAAATAGCCTTTTTTTTTTCTTTTTTTTTTTTAAACAAAAAAATTACAGTTGAGCAAAACCACTCTATATAGCTAGGTTGGCAATACTTAAGACACTTCTGCAGCATCTTTTTTTCAAAGATTTGACGGTACAAAATTAAATGCTACAGGAAGTAAAGCAGAGTACAGGAGCTAGGTTTATGGTTTATGGTCAGAGTGTCCACTCCTACACTAATGGGCAAACAAGAGCACTCACTGTATGCCATTTCCAAACGCAGACCCTTCATCTCATTGATAAATGTTTTTAACATAAATTTATCGGTTTGCATGGTTTGGATCCGATTGCTTGACATCCTGCCATCCATCCTAAGCTGATTTTGCACAAAATCTTTTCTTTGCACTATGGAAAGACCTGCTTTTTGTAGGAATTTATTAAACGGTTATTTCATTCATAGTTAGAGGATGTAGATGGAAAGAGCAAGACAAACACCTGGACAAGCGCCAGCCCAGGGAGCCTGCCTCTTTGTCCCTAGACTGTTCCACACTTTACTGAAAGCTACATTTTGTCACTCAGCCGGATGTTGTGCAGTCACCATCAGATTGCCTACAGCCATGCCAAAGGCCAGATCCACCCCTCAAGCCTTCCTTGCCAATCCTGTACCCAACAGCCTGTGCATTCAAACTGGGGTGAGGAAAAAGTGTCAGCAAACACTTCCAAAATAATCTTAGTTGTTCACAGCTTCTCAAAAAGGGAACTGCAAATCTCTCAAGTGCTGCTCGGTGTAGTCAAGAATGTGGGCAAACGTGATTAATTAAAAACCCTGTTACTGTATATAGTACCAGCTTGACAATGCAACCTGCACATCAGTCTTCACATGAAAGATTCGGCATTGCACTGGGAGCCCTTTGATGCGCTGCGCGGTTTACAGCAAGACTAAACTTGTGCAACATCTTCAAGAAGGTTTCTTTTTTGCTGTAATCCCATAGCTTTAAAAATTGGCCTTTTCTATATCGCACTTTGCAAAGGGAAAGAAAGCAATTTGAGCATATCACAGTAAGTGGGTTTGTTCGGTTTCTAAAGATGCTGCCTAGAGCATTTTCTCTCCTTTTGTACCATCATGCACCAAAGAACAATATTCAAAGGGCACAAGTTCATGCACAGCACACCACTTTACCAAAATAGAACTACTTGGGGTTACGAAACACTCATTAAAGTTACAAAACCTCTCCAAACCCCGACCAGAACAGTAAAGCTGACTTCGGCTCCACATCTGGTATGTTAGTGACTGCATCATGCAAGCTGACAAGGTGGCAGTCTACGGACGGAGAAACAGGGAATTTTCAAGCCTAAGGACAAGGCAAAAATCAGAACGACAAGGCAAGGGTGAGCTTTGCCAGGTTACTTCATTAGATTGGAATCGGCCGATAAGATGGGACAGACACCTCATTTCTAAGGAGGTCTGTAGTTGTCAGAAGCCCCCGGGAGTTGTTTTGCTTTCTCTTTTTAAACATATCTGCCTGTACACACAGCAAGTAACTGAAGTCTGGACGTTAGCCCCATATCAACCCTAGACCTACAGGGCCAGAACCGTGACAAGTTCTATTAATCCTCCCCAAAGCGCTTCGAGACCTGAGAAGTCTTAAAATCGCATCAGTGTGATTACTGCTTTACCAAAGCTGGCAGAGTCAAGTTAGTGTCTAAAGTGGTCAGCAAAAACCACAACGAAATACGGATTTCTCCATCTACCAAAGATCGGTAGGAATGTTTCCCGCTGTCGAAACAGGCAGTGCCCTGCTCTCCGCTGGTGTAAAACATGTGGTCTGCCAGGTGGTTCACCTGAAAACATTTTCCCCTCAACCAAACAGCCCGTGTCCAGGCCAGGCCAGAACTCCTGGGCAGGTCCTGCAGCGTGGCCAGGTGTCATTTACAGCCCCCGGCCGGAGGAACGCAATTGGCACCGGGACACTCAAAGTACAGTTTAATTTGCAGAGTTACGACACACACGGGTAAGGTTAACTTGGAAGGCCGCACAAAGAAACGGAGCACTGGAATTGAAACCAATACTGTCGATTCTTCGAACTCTGGGAATTAGCACCGTGAGACAGGCAAGCAGAACTAACAGCCTTTTAAGATCAGCCAAAAACAGTCATGCCATGTTTATTTGTGCCACGAAGGATTAACAGTTATGTACTCATGCCAACGCACTGACAAGTAGCAAGGTCTTGCACGCAAGCTGTCTGCGTTACTGCTGCTAGCTCAAATCACAAGCACACACCTCTTTCGTGCCGTTGCCGGTTCATACCGTTGGTTTTCAGCTGCCTTTGCTTCTCTCGCTCTTGGACAGCAGGCCTGGGTGGTGGAGCTGGAAGTCCTCTCGATTTTGTGGGTCTCATGTAGCCTTTAATCTGTTCTGTAGCTTTGACTTTCTCTTCTTTCTTCTTCTCTTTCACCACTTTTTGTCCAGATCCAGCTACTTTTTTCTGCATCAAGTCTGCGGGCTTATCCTTTTCAGGCTTCAAGGCTCGGCCATCCTTCAGGCCAGCTTCCAACTCAGCCGCACCATCCTCCCGGGGGGGTTCACAATGGCCCTTCACTGCATCAACGGGACTGACATCTTCTGGCGGGGCACCTCTCCCAGCTGCGTGGGCAGCGTCGGCCACCTCTGCCTGGTTTCCTGACCCACGCGAGCTCTCGGGGAGGCTTGGTTCACTCAGCCCAGTTCCTTCAGCTTTGTTCTCTACCAAGGCTGCAGCTAAAACCGCTTCCGCTTTGTTTTCCCACAGCATCGGACACTCGGGAGCCACAGACCCAAGACCCTTCTCAACAACAAGGCCAGTTCCTCCCACTTTGTCCGTCACTTTGGCACCTGGAAGAACCGTTTCATTTTTTGGGTCTGCCTCCTGCACTACATGATCCAAGGAAGTGCGCTCACTCTGCTTTTTGTCCGTGATACTTATTTCTTTGTCATCCTTTTCTGCCAACGTGGGCACGTGCACGTCGTCCCTTCCTACCTCAGCGTCCTGATCAACTCTACAATCCGGGGAAAGCGGTTTCCCTGTCACCGCCTTGTCAGCGGCGGTTTCTTGGGCTTTGTCACCCTCGGTGCCTGAACTGGAAGCCTCTGCTCCAGCCCCTTTGCTTTCCAGTTTGACAGGATGCTCGTATGGTTTCTGCTTATATTTCCCCTTTTTATCCCTGGTCCTGGACTCTCTGCCAGTGTCCTCCAAGGCTACTTCAGGGAGAGGGAGCACCTTGCTTCTTCCGTCCTCTGCTGGATGCTCTGGAAAGGTACTTTCAAGCCCTTGATTTTGATCAGAACAAACTTTGCTGGTTTGGCCAAAGCCAGCTGCTCCAGCCTGCGTGAATGGTGCGAACAAGTCCACTTTATCATCCCAAAGCATCTGATGCCCAGGTGGAAAGTTTCTGATATTTCTGTTTTCATCTACAAACCCCATTTCCTCCATCCTATACTCCAGCTCTGCAACAAGGGGAGGCTGCACATGTCTCTTGTCTGGCTTAGTCTCCACAACTGGCCGGTCCGAGGCATTTTTAACTCTTTTGTTTTTTCCCTCACTCCCCCTCTTTTTAGATTTATCAGTCACCAGTCCTGGACTGGGATCTGCCACGGCTGGATACTCGAAAAGAGTAAATCCTGCCCCCTTGATCTTTTCTGGGCAAGGGACTCCTGTCATTTTGTCACCTGTCTCTGCACCGCTGCCAGAAAGCCCGGCTGCACCTGCCCTAGGCTGCAGAAAGAATGGCTGCTCTAAACCAGCCTCAGCTTTTGCACTTTTCCCCTTACCATCTAATTCGGTTTTTTCCGCTTCCAGCAGCATAATGGGAGCTTGAACTTTAGCCGTATCAGTTAAATCCTCCAGCAGACTCTCTAAAGCAGCAAAATCAACCTCCTTGACCTTACCAGTAGCATCTACCTTCTCTGCCATCCCGGGACTTTTGCCTTGGTCCATCTTTGCCTCCAGGGCAGCATGAGGCTCAGGCCTGCTCTCAACTTTTTTGCTTTTTACACCGACAGCCTTTTTCTTAGGTTTTTCGGTCATCACTTCTGGAATGGGAGCGTGTGCCTTAGCTATATCTGTCCTATCCTCCACGAGGGGCTCTAACACAGCAAAATCAGGCTCCTTGCCCTTCTCTATGGGAAGAGTTTCTTTACTTTGGATGACCATCTCTGGCTTTGCTGTGTCCATTTTAGGATCTGAGGGACCCAAGTTCTCACATAAGCTTTTGCCATCACTTCCCTGGATTTTAGGTTTCTCCTGCACCGGTTCAGCAATAGGAACGTGCACCTTGGCTGTATCTGTCAAACTCTCCAGCGGGCACTCTGCTCTACTCGAGTCAGACTCTTTGCCTCTATCGGCAAAGGCTGTGTCTTTAGGTGTTTCAGCTGTCTGCACTACAGCAGGAAGGTTACGTGCCTCTACCTTAGTTTCCAGAGAAAGAGCCTGCTCAAAAGCACTTCTGTCACTTTTTTTCCTTCTCCCATCACTCCCCCTCTTCCTAGGTTTGTCCACCACAGGCATCGCACTGGAACCTGTCACAGGCAGTTGCTCTAATGCACTAAATTCAGAATCCTTGTTCTTCTCCATCATACTTCCTCCCTTGGTTTTACCGACTCTCTCGGCACTAGCAGGAAGTCTGGCTGCATCCGTCTTCGCCTCCAAAACAAAGGTTTGCTCTGACAAGCTCAAGTCACCTTTTCCAGCAATATCCTCTTGCCATTTTTCAGCTACCAGTGTAGTGGGACCTTGCACCTGAGTTGCATCTGTGCCGCCTTCCAGCAGATGTTCTACGGTAGTTAAACCGCTTCGCTTGCTTTTATTATCAAAACTTATTTCTTTAGTTTTGTCATCTGTCTCTACGACAGCAGACAGACCACTGGGGTCTGCCTTTGCCTCCAGAAAGATCGGCTGTTGGAAATAAGTCTTTTCAACCTTTTTGCTTTTTCCATCACCGGTCCTTCTCTTTGGCTTGTCTGCTGCTTTTGGAGCACTAGGATAAGTTATCTTCTCTAATAAATGTTCTGCGGTTTCCCTCCCTCTCTCAATAAAGCTCGAGTCTTTAGTTTTGTCATCTGTCTCCACTACAGCAGTAACTTTGCTGGTATCTGTAGCCTCCAAAAGACCTGGTAGCTCAGAGGAACTTTTGATCTTCCTGCTTCTCCCTTCACCACCCCTTTTTTTGGGTTTGTCCGTCACCACGGCTATGCTGGGGTCTGTCACAGTCCGCAGTTCCAATGCAGCGAACCCAGTCTCCTTGCTTTCATCAGTGACATGTGCCCCCATAGCTTTGTCACCTGGTTGAGCAGGAGCAGGAGCAGGAGCAGGGAGTTTGACTGCATCAGTCTTGATCTCCCAAAGGCATGGCTGCTCTGAAAAACTGATGCCAGCCTTCCTGCTTTCCGCAGCAGCATCCTCCTTGGGTTTCTCTTCTACCAGTGGTAGGAAGGGTCCTTTGGTTATGTCTGTGGTAGCCTTCAATAACTCCTCTGAAGTGCTAACGCCAACCTGCGTGCTTTTAACAGAGGAATCTGCTCCTTCAATTTTGTCAACCGTCTTCAGCACATCAGGGAGTTCAGTCACCTGTGCCTTGGTGTCTAAAATGGCGGCCTGCTTGGAGATCCCATTTTCAGCTTTTTTGTTTTTTCCATCACTACCTTTTTTCTTTGGTTTCTCATCCATCAAAGCCCCACTGGGAGTTTGAATTTCACTTGGAACAGTCACATTTGCTTCTCCAGCCTTGGGAGATGTGTATTTAGCCTCCTGACTTTTATGAGAAGGGAAGATTTCTGCAGGTTTGGCCTCTGAAGGACTTTCCACTTGGTTTAGACTGATGCTTTCTGAAAGAGGTGCCTTGAGGTCAGAATACTCCAACTCTTTATACTCTTTCTTTTCGTTTTTACCAACAGCACTTCTCTCCAAAGGCTTGAGCTGGATCGGTGCTGAGCTGGGTTCCCCCATTTTAGTCTGTTCTGTTTTGCACCCTGGCTGCTCCGAGGGTACCCGTTTTCTTCTGCCTTTGGATTGCAGCATCAAGCTGTCATCTTTCATTTCCTCCGCTTTGACAGCTTCTCCAGTTTTTGCATGCAGTGGGTGTTTAAGTGGTTCTTCCTGCTGCCCTGCTGCTGAACCAGAGACCACATCTGGATTATCTAAGAAGCAGCTTTTGCTTTCTGTCTTCGTATTCCTCGCCATGTCAGAAGCTCCCATTCCTTGCCACTCCCCTGAGACAGTCAAGTGCTCTTCAGTAGGTAGGGGGAAGAACACCTCTGGCTTTTGCGGTTCAAGAACAAGTGGAGGAGCCTTGAGACATTTGGAAGCCCCTACATTTTCTTCCCCCAGCTCTGCTGTTCTCGGCTGCTGGCTCCTCTTTTGCTTTGGTTTCTTCTTCTTCTTCTTTATAATCACTGGAGAACCTTCAGAATCCCAGCTCTCTCTCTGCACGTCTCTCTGGCTGTCCACGAACTCGGATGGCACGCTAGATAGCTGTCCAGCTGCCTTTTTGTGTGGCGTTCTGGTTCGAGGTGGCATTCCAGTGACGTATCCACATTCTGCCACAGAAAAAGGGTCAGTGCTCTTCTGGTGAGGGAGACCTACTAGAAGCTCCTCTGGGACATCTGCAAAAGGCACTGTTCTGCCAAACCTGCGTTCACTTGATTTGCTAGCTTGCCTTACTTGTGCAGTAGGTACACCTGCAATACAGGAAGTGTGCTCAAGTACCAGAGCAGCTATTTGGTAAAGTCTGGTTTTAGGCAACCTTTTTTTTTTTTTTTTTTTTTTTAAATAAAACAAAAGACAAACAGGTCCCATCTGTCTTATGTGCAGAACTTTTAAAACACAATAACCCCAAATCCATTTCAATAGTGCTGTTTAAAAGAGCTAGACTTACATAGCACTTACGTTTATTTTCTACTACTAGTAAATCAAACAGATCAATGTAACGAAGATGAAATTTAAATAAGTGGTTTTTGATCCAGTAAGTGGTCAACTCCGCCCCCTCCCCCCAAAAAAGTTTTGTAGTCAGAAATCACCAGTTTAAGAAAGGCATTAAGAATCTGTGTTGTCTTAGCAAGGCAAGACAGCAGAGACACTAGTTAAACCCTTCTAAGTTTGAAAACTTTCCGTATTGAGGTAAACTGTAGTTCAGTGAAAAGACAAGACTGAAATTAGAGGAGTTGTATGTAATGGAAAGAAACAAAGGCTAAGCAATTTCCCCACAAGACTCATAAAACAGTAGAAGAGAAAACCTCTGGCTAAATGAAAACTGTTTGCGGTAATCAGGTGTAGACAGCACTAGTTTCTTCCATTACAAGACATAGAGTTTAGAGTAGGTCTCCATCATTTCTTACACAGCCCTGGCCCAAAAAACAGCCACCAGTCAAAAAAGTAAGCAAATCTAAGCTCAACGGAGGGGTTGGGTTAAGAGAACAGAAAGAAAATTGCTTTCCTTTGATAGCTATGCAACTCAATTTGGAAAGGGGATTTACTATAAATACTATTTTATTGGGAAAAAAACCAAAAACAAATCAAGGAGTGCCAATTTGTCTGTCTTAATAATACTAATGTAAAAACCAAACAGGTAATGGCACAAGGAAAAGAGAGGATGAGCTTTTAAATCCTGTAGCAGCGGAGACACAGGTCATTCCTCAATGACAGCGTAATAGTAGCATCCCAATTTGTACTCCATTGTAAAAACAGGAAGATAAAATCATTTGCAGGAGGAATCAGATGGGCTATAGGTAAATGCACAGAACCACAGAGGAGCTGGCTGCAGAATGACCCATTTGCTTGCCATGTGGCTAGAAGGTAAGACCAATGCATCCAGCAGAAGGAAGAACAGTACCCAGAGAACATATATCCTGCACTAAAATACAAGCTACTGCCAATTTTCTACCTGTAGGCTCCTGGGGAGGTTTATCATGCACTGGTTCCAAATGCTGCACATGGCCATTTTCAGGTTCTTCCTTTGGCTTCTCTACTGGGGTGAAGTCACCTAAAGGAGCTGATTTTTCTGGAAGAGTTTCTTTAGCTTCTGCTATTGTCAGTGGTTCTTTTGCTTCTGCTAGAATTGCAACACAAAGGCATAAATCAGGAGACACAGTGAGATGGGTGTTTCATATGTGACGAGTATGCATAATCAATCATGATAATAAATTACAATGGTGATGTCTTTAGGTAATGTTGCAAAAGTTTCTAACAGCCCTGCTTTCACATGCTTAGAACGTCACAAAACATTCAGGTAGAGGGCAAAATCTTTCTTGCTTGGTCTGTGCTAAAGATAAAGGAATGTGTCTGGGTGCGTAGGGGGCGATTGACAGGGAGAGAGAAGTATCATTAGCAGAACGCCTTTCAATTTTTTACGATGGTTTCGACTTCTCACCTGCTGGCTCTGGGACACAGGTGACTGGCTCTGGAAGATGTTGGCTGGGTGATGGTATTTTGTCCTCCAGCTTAGCTAGCACAGGAATATGTTCTGCCCCAGGAACAGACACTTCTGAGACTGGAACTTCTTGTTCCTTGATCACAAAAGGTGCTGAAGATTCTGTTTAAAAAGAGCAAGCAGAAGTCAGTGCATTTTTCCATTTGTGATCAGTTCAGATCCCGCTTTGTCTCTCCAGATAGCATCCTCCCCTTCCCCTTGCTTTCCTTCCGAACTCCCTGAAAGAGTTGTTGATTCCTACTGCCTTAAATTCCTGTCCTCCAGTTTCCTCTATACCCAAGCATCTCCTCCTGCGGAACTGCTCTTCTCAAATGCCTGGAAATATATGAAGCAAATGGCTTCCTTCCAATTCCATCTAAGGGAGTTTCCTGAGCTCATTCTACAGTCCTTAATATAACTGGTTATTCACTCCTGCTTCTCTTTAGGTCGGGGTTTTGCAACTCCCCCTACTCATTGCCCAGGTAGCTCCTTTGGCAGATCCTCCTGCTTTCTAGGATCTCTTCTCAGTCCTCTCCTTTCTCTCTTCCCTCTTCGTATGACTGACCCCATTTACTCTCATGGCTTCAGATATCATTTTTACCCATATAGTCCAGTCTCACTCCTGCCAGCACCCCTCAAGACTTCATTCTGGCTGCCCTGAGACCATCCTCAACCTCACCCAGTGTCAGCATTTCACTCCTTTGCTCTCTCTCCCTAGACCTGCCAAGGCAAACTCAGGTTACTCTCACCTACAACCAATAAGTGACCCCTTACAAGTTCATTCCCCTCTGAACAAGTTTAACTATAACGTGCTACCCTACTCTGCTTTCTTGCCACCTTCCTTGCCTCTAAGCCTGACTAGCTCTTAAGATGCCTGTTTAAGCACTTTCCTACCAGCTGGTTCTTTCACTTGCAAGTTTTTCACCCCATCAATGGTTCTCACTGAAACCTCTCCCCTTACATCCTATTTCTGTCCTAAAACCTATGAATATTCATGTGGCACAAAGCAACAGCATCATGTCCAGCAGATCAGGGAGTCAAACGTAAGGTCTTTGGGCTAGATCCATCTGCAGAGAAGTGTCATCTATCCCACAAAGGCCTGAATTTGGGAACAGGGTGCCTCAAGGCAGGGCCCACTGCTGAAATCCAGGGTACGGAGCCCTGCTAAGGATGTGTGTGGGTGAGCAATGGTTGCATTAACCTCTGCAGCTCTCTGCCACCACTGCTGCTGGTCTAGATCTGGGTCCTAAAGAGTCCCATAGCTCAGGTGAACATGACTTCCTTGGCCACCACCATGCAACCAACATTTCCCATGTTACTGCTACACTCAATTCCTGAGCCTGGGGGCTCCCTATGGGTCCAGAAATTTGGTGGTGGGAAGGCAGTGCCACCACTCCCTGACTGCCAAATTTCCAGACCCACGAGGAACCCCAGGCCTTGCACAATGGATCCCAGAGTGGGAGGCCAAGAGTGGGTGGTGCTGGGTCCTGGGACTCTATCCCAGCACATGAGGAGTGGGAAGGCGCAGGGTCAGGCCTCCTGCATCCAATCCCAGCATGCACAGGTGGAAGGGGATGATGCTGGACTCCAGGCCCTACCTGCCCCTTGCCACTCATCTGGCCTGAGAGGCCAAAAGGTTTGCAGACATCCATCTACCTGCTGGAGGCATATGAAGAGCTGGCCCTTGCTGCTCAATGGAATGGTCAAACGTCAGTAGCTCTTCCATGGCAGAAACAGCCCCAGCCTCGGTGGTGGGGACACATGCTGCAGGTGAGGAGCCAGCATCTGCTGCAGGGACAGGCACTGAAGGAGCCACCCAAGGACCTGCTGCGGGAACTGCCCAAGAATCCATGGTGGGAGCAGACGCAACATTTGCTGGAGGAAGGGACCAAAGATCAGCTGGAGGAGCTGATCCGGCACTCCAAGGATCCAGAGCAGGAGCAGTCCCGGCATCCACAGCAGGAGCAGCCCACGAATCTGCTGCAAAAGCAGGAACTGACCCGGCATCTGCTACAGGAACAGAAGCTGCAGGATCTAGCAGAAATGAGAGCAATCAGAATATTTAATGTTGCTGAGGCTGAAGCTAGCAGACAACGGAGGTAGGAAGAGGGAAAAGACCCCACGAACTATTTTAAAAAGAGGGAGGTGTTCCCCTCTCTGCACCACTGAACAGTGGCAATAGCACTGACAAGGCCATGTGTAGGAGGCAGCTGCAACTAAAAAACAAAAAAAAAAACCACACACAACTTCCTCTTTGCTTCTGCTCCTTCCATGTTCGACATGGGACCTCAATCAACTGCATAATCCACTGTCCATTCCCATATTTTATATATGCCTAATTTCTACTCCTTTACAGCTACACAGTACTACATAAAGGCCACTCTGAGGATAAATGTATCAGCGGGGACATCCAGACGCATACCAAGGTGTACCACGCACTGCCCAGAGATGCTGCTGCTTTTTCTTTATTTAGTATAACATGAAAGCATCCCTGGGGGGGGGATGCATATGAACGCACAGTTGGCTATACTCTCCCACCCTTGAAAAAAAGAGAGATGCCGTAAGATCACAGGTGCCATTTGTTGCGATGCCAGCACATCTAGCTCCACAGTGTCCATGGACATAGCAAACTGGTTTGCTTTCCATGCAGACAGCGGTGCCATCCCTGCTGCCACCACATTCCCATCCAAGTAATGGCCATGCCTGACTATGCTTTTGATAACATTACAGCTTATTCAGAATATGGCTTGTACATTTTTTTCTTTCCAATTAAGATACCAATTCTGTCTCCATGTTCTCAATTACTTCAAAAGCTGTGAAAAAAATCTTAAAAGGATACTGCTCAATCAGTTTACACCCAATTTCAGCTTTTTGAAACTAAGATTGCCCATGGCAAAGCTAGTTTGAATTCAAACATTTCCCTTTTGCACATGTGCCATTATAGGAGGTAATAGTCTGAGAGTATTAAGATTCAGAATATAAAACAGGTAAAAAAGAAAAACAAGCCTACCTTTACTGTCTGCGCAGAATAAAAATCCAATATAAATAGTGTGAGGGGGAGAAAAACCATACTCTAAACAATAATGAATATTAACAAGCTCCTTTACACAAAGCTTTTTAAATCTGAGAGCCACCTTCAATCAACATTTCAGAATCCACTTGCCCAGACATATGTAATACTCTCTCCTGTTTACAGGCATCTGAAAAGCAGCAACAATGCACTATGCTTCGGTTTACCACAAAACAGGGCACAAGCTTCTCCAGAATGAGCCAACTGATTGCTATTAAGTAGATAATATGAATGGGAATGGTGTAGTTGTTTGGTATTATGGTGCAAGTAGCACTCCAATAAACCCTGAAGTGAACCATATTGTAAAAGAGCACCAAGAAACTGAACCTACATATACATGTATTAGACAGCTGATCACAAGAATAACTTACATAAAAATAATTTAAGCAGAACATTAATCACAGATAAAGACAAGCGGGAATTTCTTTTGGAGCTGTAGGTTTGGTGGCAGCAATCAGCATCTGGAGTCATTTAGTGCACGGGCTGATAACATTCAACAGTAGCAATCTCCTAACTACAATTCATCCCAAAGTATCTGCCTAGGAATTTTCAGTCATGGCTGGCTTTGCTGAAAGCTTTAACACCATGTTGCCTTTATTGCACTGGGCTCAACTCCTGATCCCCAAGCCCCCAACACTTATTGTCGGGGGCTCAGGCCTTCCCCTGATCTTCAGCAGGCAGAGCCAAACCTTACCTGCTGGTGTGGCTTCCTGGGGTGCAGCAGTAGTTTTGGTCTCTTCCGTGGGCTCCGCTACTAGAAAAGGAGCATCTGCTATTGAACTTTCTGGCAAACATTGCTCTGCTGCCTCAGGTACCCTGATGGGTGCTGGACATACAGAAGGAAGGAATTGTTATCGATTACATGTGAATGAAAATGGACACTACTAGTATATACTGCGATTCTTTCAGCAAACGACTGAAAGAAGTGGAGTCTGTACACAGCCTAGCAAAATAACTGGATCCTGACAGTAGTCACAACCGAAACAAAAATATATCATAACAGTAATGTTAAACCATGGAAGTAACAGAAATGTGGTTCAATTCCGAAAAGTGACTAAAAATACCGCCAGGCTGTTCCGTATTAAATGGCATATCGCTGAAGAAACAGCTAGCTTACTTCATTTTTCTAGGTAGGAGCACATCACCACAAACCTGTATTCTGCGCCAAAACACATTTTCCTGAACAGGGATGAATTTAGGACTTCACCAGGGACTGGATGGACCAGGCGTCCCTCAAGGTCTCTTAACCTCAATGCTGTGATTCACCATAAATCGAATGGATTAGATATACCCGGAAAGGTGGTGTCACATTACCCACCCATTACCTGGGCAGACATACAGGACCCTGATGCACACATATCACAGCTTTGGACGCCCCCTGCCTTGAGACCCAGAGCCCAAGCCTGGACATCTTTCAGCATGACCTTCCCATTTGGGGAGACTTTTAGCAGGTGGGTTTAAGCTGGTTTGGGACATTGTTTTTTCATTCACCATTTCATTAAACATCTCGTCTGCTTTTATGACTTGACCTGTTTTCACTGCAAGATGCCCTGCGCCTTTTTTGGCTAGTATGAGGATGCCAATCAAATTAATCAATCAATCAACATTCCCTCCGTTATTAATGTACTTACTACAATGTCCACTGGTACAGAACTTGGATACGAATCTGATACAATGCAATGAATTTTTTATTTTCTCTTCCATACACCCACACCCTGCACACCATTTCATGGATCCTATGGAATATGCAGGACTTAACAGTTAATTAGGTTGCTCTGTTGACCCAATTATGGTTAAATACTGGCATCATTATGCCAGAAAGTATCCTTAAATAGGTGCTTCTGGCCAAATAAGGAATGTTTATAACACCACAGGCATATGACTCCTCTTTCCATATGCTATTTTACACAGTCAGAGGAAAACTGGATATATAGGGGTTAAGACTTCAGAACGCAGTTTCAGGAAGAATGACTAAAGTCATCACTGAAAACATCAGGACAGACATTGCTTGAATAAAAGTTGCCCCAGAAGGAGGTTTTCTGTTCAGTAAGGGTATATTTTCAGTTGGGTTGAGGGCCAGCGATCCTGTCCAGAGCGCTGAATCTACACCACCAAAAGCATGTCGTCTACGCAAACCAGTGATTTTGGCCTGCAGGTGAACTGCAGGCATCAATAATAGGGTTTGTAAGTTGGAGAGAGAAAGACCAAATGAAAAGGCAGCAAAAAGCCAAGAGGAAAAGCCCAGTTCTGAACAGAATGGTCGATTCCCTTTTTCCAACAACTGCCTGAGTCTCTGGGAAATCTACTAAATTTGAGATCACCCCAAAATGCCGACACTTCACTTCATTAAGCAGAACTAGAAGCAAGATGCCTCAGCTAGTTCACGGCTTGGTTTGCTTGTCCCACTTTTTTTTTTTTTTTTTTTGAGCGCTGTGCTGCAAGAAACTTGCTGCTACCATGGCTGTTTTCTATTCCATGACTGTCAACAGAAAGAAAACACTCAGTCATACTATATCACTTCCATATTTCCCATAGAGCATTCAATCTTCCTTTTGGAGAGGCAAACAAAGACTTGTGTTTCAGCTGAAAAATCCCTGCAGAGTAAAGCCTTTTTTTTTTTTTGTACCTGCTGGCTCAAAGAATGAGGCTTCTGGTGTCTCCTCAGCGTAGTGACTTCCAAACCAAGGTTCTTCAGGCACTCTGTCTCTTGCAGGTGCTAAAGGAAGCGATTAGCACACACAACCTCATCAGCACCAACAGCATTGGTCCTAGACTCTGAAACTAAAGCTCAGTTACATTCTCTGACATCTTCTCTCATGTCTGCCTGAATTTGAGAGCAGAATCTGTAAGTCTCCACCATCTACAGGGGGTTCCTCTGGCCATCAGGAAAGTACTCAACATGCAGAGTAGGCTGTTAATCTTCCTAGATCAACTCAATTACTAGCATGGTTGGGCTATTAAAAACCTTTAAGCAGTGATTTCAGGGCCACTATTAGGGGCACTGCACTCTGAGTAACAATATAAGGAGCCTTAATGAGGTGTGAACAGCAGGGAGGAGGCTGATCCTCCATGAATCTCCAACCAAATTTAAATCAATTTAAGGGATGCCATTTATATTGAAATCAAGGGAATTTGGGAAATCACTAACGCAATCTGCATGATTTAAATGGCTGCCTGCCTTAGAGCAGGTTACTCTCTATGCACCAGGAAGATTCAAGACAGGAAGGATTTATCATGTCAGCAGTGTCTGTATGCACTTCGCACCAAACAGAGGAAAGCTAGATCAGATTAGGCCCCAGGGAAAGAGTACAAGGCTGCCACAAGTTAGTTTTTATCTACTGAAGGGTGAGTGTGCGCACAAAAGCAGTTACTGGGCACATCTACACGTGCATTAAAGCACTTTTTCTAATGTGTATTAAGTTTAGTACCTCCAATGTGAGGTACTAAATAAATGTGCATTAGGCTGCCTTAATGTGCAGTAACAAACGCGCATGGGTTTTAAGTGACACTTCATACACAGTAGCCCATTTTACTGCACATTAGTGTAATTGCATGGTTTTTTATGTGATGCTTTAACGCACAGTAAGATATGCTACTGCGCTTTAAAGCACACGTGTAGATGCACCCACTATGAAGCAGGTAAATCCCTGGCCCCTGCTACAGCACAGTAACTGCTTCCTCAGCAAGTACACTTGGATCACTTTAGGACATTCTCTGGTACTTAAATACTCTTTGAAACACTGTGGATCAATGAGATTGCAGAGAAAGGTTGTGACTAAACCCTAGGATTCATCCTCGCAGGAGGATGGTTACACAATGAGTCTTCTGCCCACTAACATCTGCAGAAATCCCTCTGGAGATGAAAAGTCACTTTGAATCGAGTCATTTCCTGCCATTCCTAACAGGATTTTTCCTTCATAACTGGAAGCGTCTCAGAGAAGACTTTAGGACCAACATAAAGCTTTTGATCCACAGATGCCCCTAGCTACAAAACAACATGGAAAGTAGCAGAGGGGTGTTTCACCTGCTCTTTCCTGCAGATATTCTGCAGCTGAGTCCATGGGGAAGACTGATGAGTCTAGAGCTTCTGCAGCAAAATATGGGCCTTTGGAGGAAGGTTGCTCTGATCCCACCATAGCTGCGTAGGGTGCTGTAAGAAATAAAAACACTCTTGTCATTCCTGCTAACATCCTACTGCTTCCAAAACTTCAAATTACATATCAGATCCATTTACTTGGAGTGTAACCTAATTTCTTCTAATCACATAAACAGTGCACACAAATTCTGCAGATAAGCTTCCCAGGAAGCGTCCTCTGGGAGGCACTCAACCTGCTTTATAAATTATATGGTGCACCGAGGAGAAGTTAATGAAGTATTACTGGACAGGAGATGGGAAGATGTGAGCCCTTCTGGTACTGCGCCCAAATAAACTTTTCTTATGGCAGCTTTCAGCTGCCACATTCCAAATGTTGAAAGTGTGTTCGTGGAAAAACCAACCATTTCGGACAAAGGAAAGTTTGAAGGCAAAAGTTTCTCTGTAACTGAGTTTTTCGGAGTGAAAACAGATTAAATAAATATAGGAGAAAAGATGCAATCTACTTGATAAAGAGAATTTGTGCCCAAGACACTCCTTGTTAACAAAATGTGAAGTGAAGAGGGATGATTTTCACTGTTTCCAGTTCAACAGATTTTAAACACAAAGCCTGGAATTTCATCTGGAAAAGCGGAAAACCAAAGCCCTGAACAAATGCAGTGGAAGATTATACCATGAACTTCTTTAGAAGCTTCTACATGTTCGGCGAGTGGTGGAAAATTCTGTGTTTCAGAAGGAATTATCAGATCAGACAGGTCAACTTCTCCGTACATCAGACCAGGCATACCATGAACTTCTTTAGAAGCTTCTACATGTTCGGCGAGTGGTGGAAAATTCTGTGTTTCAGAAGGAATTATCAGATCAGACAGGTCAACTTCTCTGTACATCAGACCAGGCTCTGAAGAAAAAGAGAATAAGTCAAACATTACTACAAACAGACAACACCACGCAAAATAACGTACCCAAGTATCAGTATTCTTCTGGAAGATGTTATAGCAAACTAGAGCTTGTTGCGTGGCTGTTTACGAGATGACTGGTCCAAGACATCTTCTCTCAAAGCAAGAGCTTACATTCAAAAGGAAAACGTGACCACCTAAACTACTCTGCAGCTAAATGCAGCTATGTTTTAAAATATAAATATTGTAAGAGGTACCTCCATGATGCTCTCCAAGGACTAGCAGCATTTCATTTCTGGGTCAAGGGACAGACCAGCATAGCCAAGGTGAGTCAGCAACAAAAAAAACGAACCTCTGGCTCCATTTACAACACTGGTATATCCCCCACAGTATATTGAAAAAGTCATACTGAACTAAAATGCTCTCCCCTCAGAGCAGCACGGGGATGCAAATAGGCCATTAGAAGAGATTTCAGCAAAATGATGGGCCAGGCAAAAGGTGACACCTAGTTATTCTCCAAGGGAGTGGCTCCAACCAGACCTGGGCAGAAAGGTGGCATCTTCTGATGAAGTACACGATGGCCTAAAGAAGCTCGTGCCTCCCCGAACCAGTTCGTCTAGCGAGTGCCTCCCTGCCCTACCCTGTGAGAGACTAACGCATGTCAGCAGTCTTCAGCGTTGGCCCAGATGGACACACTGGTTATAGCATCTCTACTGGCACGTATCAGCAACTTGCCTGAGGCAACAAGTAACTGAAATCTCTCCTCTCGAGTCAATTTTTAGTTGGCTTCCACTTCAGCAAAGCTGATGGACCTGTGCAAGTGTACCTCCCCTCCCGCTCCAAAAGATATCCAGTGCAACCGTATAAGTGAGGCACAGCAAGAACGGTACTGTATTACTAATATTCAATTATTTAAATGAACTGACTATGAACAATGCATAATACAAGGAGAGGGAACTGAAAGAAGAATTGAAGAGGGACTGGTCATTGCATCTTAACATAATCAAGAACAAGTCACTGGGCAAAGGTGAAGAAACTATGAGTGAGGGCTCAATCTTCTGTGACCTCTGAACAGTTTTTGGGATCAAGGATTGTACGTTATAGCTTGTTGGCTTGCACCAGGTATCTATTACAGCCTTCACCAGATGGATGCAACTGAACAACCTTTAGCTGCTCACAGAATAATACAAAATGAGGGCTGGACGGGACCTCAGGAGATCACATTAACCCAATCTCCTGATCAAAGCAGGACCACCCCCAACTCCATTATCCCAGCCAAGGCCTTGTCTAGCTGGATCTTAAACGCCTCCAAGGATGGAGACTCCACCTCCTCTCTGGTGACGTGTTCCAGTGCTTCACCAGCCTCCTAGTGAGAAAGTCTGTACTAATCTCCAACCTCAACCTCCCTTGCTGCAACCTGAGCCCATTGCTCCTTGTCCTGTCGTCTGCCCCCGCTGAGACCAGCCCAGCGCCATCCTCTTTGCAGCCCCCCGACAGGGAGGTGACGGCTGCTAGTCAACCCCCCTCGGTCTTCTCTTCTCCAGACTCAATCAGCCCAGTTCCCTCAGCCTCTCCTCAGACGAGCAACATTTCGGATGACAGTAGACCCCTCAGCCTACGGAACAGCACACTATCTGAAACCATGCATTTCTGAGAAGACGCAACAAACGCTGCCACAGCCCAATTTTCATGTATTCTGCACACACAGTTCATAAGATGCAGCATAATTAAAAGGATCCTGTTCACGTGTTCAATTCAAGTTGACATCAAAGCTGTTATTTGAAGGGGGAAGTTTTAAAACACATTTACATGCGCGTTGTGCCAGGCACAGCATGATTATGAAGCTCAGACGAGATTCCTCCACCTGTAGTCATGAGGCTAGGTGAAATGCAGAAACAGAAGTATGGCCTCAATTAAATCTTGGCCAATTTTAGTTTGCCTGTAGCTCACCAGCATAAATGCTACCGCTAGGGCTATGTGAATAATCGATTTTTCAGTTCAAACTGAACTCGTGTCACGATCCCCAGGGCAACTATCAAAGTACTTTGCAAATTTCTCCATCATCAACATGCAAGATCTCTTCCCGCACAAACCTAGCCAAAATATTTCACAGCAGAATCTGAGCGCCAGCAACGCGCAGCCAGTGCTAGTCACAACTGCTCCTTTGCCGAGCGTCCATTGTGCGGCTCAATACGCTCGCCGCTTCCACTGGTTCAAGGAAGCGATTGTGCTCAGCTGTCAGCCTGAATAGCCATTTGCTTTTGGGGGGAAATCAGACGGTCCTGTGCAACTTGCACAGACACCCATAAAAGGGCATTCTCATCTAACTAGCCGTTTTCCTTTCTGGCAAAAGTGCTTATGTACACAGGGCCTACAGGAAACAGCTTCTATAGTTCGGGAAGCCATGATAATAAGGATATATTCATTCTTCCAGTGCGAGAATAGGGTGGTGGCCTGAGAAAGAGGTTAATTAGATGACAAGAGTACAAAACAGGGACTCCTTCCAACTGCAGAGAACTGGTGACTACTTTAGTATCTGAATTAGTCATATTTATAAGTTGTCTGGTAAAAAAATTGTTTCTTACTGCCTGAGAACGTACAAAGAGCCTACAGAGCAACCGTAACTACAGGAACGTTAATGCCAAAAGCACAGCTTTTCTCATGGGTTTTACTGTTACTTAAAGAAATGGGACACTTGATGTAGCTGGCAATACTAGTCAGATGATATGCCACTTTATTGGATATAGTTTGTACCACTGCTGGGTTAATCCTTTACTATTCAAGTCTTCTAGGGCATTTATACACATGCTCTGGGAGGGGCCCTTTAATTAAAGCAGCTTCAGGCGCCACTCTAATTAAAGTGTCTGCAGCATCACATGTATCAGCATCCCCATGCTGAAAAATGGTGGCACGGGTGCTTTAACAGATATACATGACGGCAGAGTCTGCTGGAGCGTGGCAATGACTATGCTCCACCATACTCGATTAATCAAGTCTGTCCAATGCACTGTAATTACAGCATGTTGGAGCAGCCTTGCTGCACATATATGTGTCCCTAGACTGATAACTGATGCCTTGGTTAACTACTGTGTGAAATTGCATTGCCTCTGGATTTCAAGACCATGGAGTGCCTTATTCTTCATCTACGCATAGAGAATGGCATTTTGATGCCTCTTACCATCTGCTGTGCTGAGAAAGAATGCCCAATATTACACTTATTGGTGCTATATGAATAATAGATAAGCTTTAGATCAGTGATTCTCAACCAGGGTGTCAGGGCACTCTGGGGTGCCAGGAGCTCTTTTGAAGGGAGCCCCATGAAGAAATGAGGAGATAAACAAGGGCAGGCTAGGCTCTCCCTGCCTAGCCAGTCCCCTGCCAGGAGGCAAGGACTGTAATAAATAAATTAGGTTTTGAAATTGCTGCTCAATTCACAAAAGTTACGGTGGGGGCCTTGAGTCTAACAAGGCAGAGAACCACTGCTTTAGATAGAGATGGAGAGACAGGCAAGCACAGGGAAGGGAAGAAAGGGAAGCTTTATCTTTAGCTGCTGGGAAAAAAAAAAAAAAGGTATAAAAAACAAATCCCAAGGAGGGCTTCTGTTTAATGATCTATTTTTATCCAAACTCCTAGGAAAGTAACAAAGACAGCATTATTCCTCCCAGAAAGAGTGTTCCCAATTAAATGTTTAGCAAGCATGAGGAGCACCAACTGCACCAGCTAGCTTCCCTTGAGGAGACCAGAGTCAGTGGCACTTCAGCTCAGTTCGGGGAGCGCTCTCCAGCGTCCCGGAGCAGGGACAGAAAGCAGTGCATTTTATTCCAATTTGCCTGCCACTGTTTATATAGTAAAAATCCCCTCCGGGCTCAAATCTGGCAGTAGCACCCGAGCCTGGAAGCAGTCTGACAGTTCTGAACGAGAGGGTCAGAAACATTTTTCTATGTTGTGTCTATGCTAAAGACAGCTGTGTTTTTAAAACAAATTATTGTTAATGCAAAGTGAGTATAGGGCAGACGCTAGCTAATTTAAAAAGGTGCCGTGACTCATCACTGTGACTATAGATAGGGGCCTCCCAGCGTGGAGCAATGCTAATTTAACAGTAAAGTTAAACAAGCAAGTCACCATGAGGCAAGCCGGCTTTGTAGGGTCACAGACCATTAGCTCTTCTGTGGGAGCTACCCACATGCATGCTCTTAACCCTCACTGAAAGCACGGGAACGTACCCCACTCTACTCCCCCCAGTCACTCAGGGGCAAAAACAGGCACCAGGGCAGTTACAGCCAAGTAGCTAATGCACTGTAAACTCCTACCTCCTCACTGGTTTAGGCAGCCAAGCTAGACTGGAACGACATGTTCCAATTTCCATCCCTGTGCTCCCCTGGGCAGCGTTCAACAGGGACACTACAATCCTCACTAGACAAAAGTGGTGACACCCCATGCAATCATTAACCGCGAGACAGGAATACCAAGTCATCAATTCTGGTTTAAATATGTGGTGTCTCATGGGAGCTTAAAGATGCAAGCTTGGTACTGTACATTAACTTACTAGTGTCCAAGTCTTGCTGGATTTTTGATACACTGGGAACCACACCCCAGAAGGGAAGAAAGAAAGTAATGCGTGTGGTGAACAAGCACTACCAGCGAGACGCGCACTCCAGTACTTTGCCAGGTCAAGCCGCAGCCCTAAGTTGATTTCAGTTATTGTGCTGGGTAATACAGCTGTACCTGTTGCCTCCATGGGCTTGAACACTGCCTGCGGTTCAAAGCAGAGGTCTCTCTCATCCATTGCCCAGGTCTCTTTGTGATCCATAAACTCTTTGTGGGACAACTTCTCATCCATGATCCCTCCGTGGGGAACTGAAACGTGAAGAGAAAGCAGTAAATCACTAGGCCAAATGACTTTCATGCATAATGTTAATATTATATGGCAGGTCAAGGCTTTTGAGAAAGCAAATGGCTACGTGATTTTTCAATGAAGTGTTCTTCAGGTTTTACAATTTTAATATAGCTCTTAAAAAGGAAAAATGGAAGGACTGGATTGTGAAAAATCTTGATATAGGGATAACATGAACGAAGAATGCATACAGCACACTGTGCTCAGATTCATCTTTGTTTTTTTAAATACGGAAAAGCATAAGACATCTACTCAAGCCCTCCAGGATGTACACTCACTAGCAAGTTGCATCAAATTAGACTAATCTTAATTACCAATAGTAACTAATGCCACATTGACTGTAGTCAGGGTAGACATGGCCCAGTTGCTTTCAGCACTGTGAGCTGAAACTCCTTTCACTTCCTACACTCTGGATCCAACTGTAACTGTATTACCATCAGAATATAAAACTTAATACAAGTGCAATTAAGGAAGAATGAGGAAACACAAGTGTTAGGAGCAGATAAGGCAAACAAGAGAGGCTAGGAATCCCAGACATCTTAGGGAAAGATGGGAGATATTCAGGAAGAGCACTAATACTTTATTAGTAGCTCACAGTTGCAGAAGACAGCTACAGACAGATAGATGCCAATGAATGATGATCAGTTATACAGCATCAATACAAATATACTGCTTGATTTCTAGAAGTACCTTTGAAGGGACAGAGAATGGGAATTTAAAATGAATACATATAGAATTGAGTGATCTGAGAACACAAAAAGCAACTCTTGTAAGTGCATATGGTTCCTCGGTGACACCAGAACAGAAGAGCGTTCTTTAGAAAATAAATTCCTTTAGAATAAATGAAACATCTGACCTCCATCACAGGGGGCTGGCAGCTATTGCAAGAGGATCCTGCAGATGCTCCAAGGTCTCCTTCAATCCCTCCCGAGCTTACAAGATCGCTGGTTTTCTGCCAGTGGCTCTTAGCTCTCTTAAAAGACTGAATCCGACACAGCTCGGTTCAGCAAGGAGCAAGCTTTCCAGGCCAGGGCTTAGCACAACAATGCTTATATGCAAAAGACGGGGCTGAATTTGAGCCTGAAGCCAAACCAGGGAGGGCTGATATGGGAAGGGAATGACTTGCCTGCCTGTGGTAGGGGATCAGTACAGACAATGCTGTAGGGAAAACCACTCATACTGGATGAAAGGGAGACCATACAAGGGCAGCATTTTATCAAAACAGACATCGTTAAGTTTTGTAAGGGCTTTGAAGATGTAAAGCACCCTTATAAACGTCAAGAGACACCATAATTCACAGTTATTTGCAACGTGGAGTAGCAAGGGATTTAATTAACACCTACTGTAAGGCCCCCTGGACAGGGCACTGCCGTTCTTTTGGCTGTATATGAAGTGCATTTGCCAAATAGGATGCAAAACATGAAAGCAGTGAGAGGATTTAGTTGCAATAGGTCTGAAGGAAGCTTGGGACATTTTATAGGGATTTCCCCCAGCTTGAACCAAAAGGTCTCTTAAAATCTCAGGCCCAGCCTACACCAAAGGCAGAGCCGCTCTGTTGCCAAGTGGGGCCCAGCTTCTGCCGCTGCTCCACAGCAAATGGAAGGTATCTGGAGGATTGTTGGTACCCATGTTGGTCTAAGGACACAGGCAGACGAGGTTCTTTGGGTAGATATGATATCGTTTATTAAACCAACTAAATAGTTGGAAAAACTGTTCTTTGCAAGCTTTTGGGCACAAACACCCTTCTTCAGGCATAAGGAGAGTCTATCGTCTGTCCCTGAGGAAGGGTGTTTGTGCCCAAAAGCTTGCAAAGAACAGTTTTTCCAATGACTTAGTTGATCTAATAAAAGATATCACATTGAACTAAAGAACCTCGTCTGCCGAAGATATCTGGAGACACTCCGCACCTTCAGCAGCTGGCATGGTCTGTTCAAAAGCTGGCGCCTTCTCAGACTGTACTCCGGCAGCACAGCTGTTGTGGCGGAACGACACAGGACCCCCAGAAGTGTCCCGAAGTCGGCAGAGGACCCCCCCTCCCACCCCGAGTACAAACAGGCAGTCTCATCGACCCCAGAAGCCGCTGATCAGGCTTCAAAAGTTGAAGAAGGAGCTTCTAGTACTAGAACTGGAATAGCAAAGACAACCGTATCGTTGCTGTTGTGGGGAAGAGAACCCAGGACTTCACAGCAGGAGCAGCTGAACAGGAGGAAAACACTTGGAAAATGTTGCCTTAGGATGCATTTGTAGATGGCAAGTGACTTTAAAAGGGAGCAAGAGCTTCTCTCAGATAGACAGCACTCTGGAAATGGAGATAGGAGGTAAGAGACCAGCACACAGCTGCTGTAGTTTGAGGAAGCCAGCTCTCTAGGAATGAACAGGAGACCGCTTCCTTTACCTTGCAGAAGCACTCCTCCTATAGCACGTCTCATCAGCACACCTTGGAGCCCTTTACAAAGGCTGTATCATTACCCCCATTTTACAGATGGAAGAACAGAGGCACGGCAGACACGGCTGACCCTGGGTTGCCCAGCAGACCGATGGCAGAGCCAAGACTACCACCCCGAGCTGTGGGACAGGGCTCCATCCACTGCCTACGTTACACCAACCAACACTTCATTTAACCTGTGCTCAAGCATCACAGGCACCAGGCAGGGCCCCGAGCCAGCCAAGAACAATGAGAGATTTTCACTTACATAATTTTGCCAGCAATCAGCGCTCAGGTCAGGAGTTCAAAACATAAGGCTTCCAGTCTGCCCTATTAAACACAATGCTTCTCCAGGCAAAATTTCTGTGCACTTAAATGGACTGAATTATAATTGAGCCAAGCTGCAATGACTCCTCAAGCTCACTTGGCTCTTTTCCACATATGATATTCAGCACTGGACCTTGGGAAAAGGGGCTCCTGAGTCTAGGAAAGAGCGAGGGAAATCTTTAAATCTGACCCATTGCCTCCCATAGCAAATAGAGCAACTGAGCGTCAGTTGGAGCCTTGCTTTTCAACTGCACAAATGAGATCTTCCCCAGTCAAGAGCAACAGAGCCAGCCTCCAACAGGGGCAGGCCAATGCCCAACTACTAGCAGACCCGTGATCCAATATGATGCAGTAACGCCAGTTTGAAAACATCCCCACTGGTGCTACAGCACCGGCTGGAAGGGCAATGCAAGAAACTGGACTGGGGGAAACGCTGCATCCAACATACTCACAACGGAGCTGCTCCTGAAGGCAGAAAATGGAGTCCATGCAAGCCGCGCTTTCCATGAACGACTCCTGTCGCCGGTTCCAACGACTGTGAACGTTCAGTGCGGTTGCTGACGGCGGCGATTTGTTTGTTTTATCATCTGCTCTGCAGAGATCAGCGTGCCCACATAAAGCCAATTGCAAAGTTAATCCATATAAAACAGCACTTCTGGCATCCTACAGCACGGACGCTCCCAAAGTGCAGAGCCCGCTGTGCTCGCACAAACATTCGTGTGAAGCACTGTGCCCGCTATCCGGCATGCCATCGCACAGTGAACTTTCAGCAAGGAGCACTCTTTGAGAAGAGGATTACCATGATAAAGCCCTCTCCCTGCAGGAGATCCTAATCTCCCTAGGTCACTGACCAGATATTTAACTCGAGGTTAAGTATCTTCAATATTAATGAGTCTGCAATAAGGAGCTGCACCTGCCAGCACCAAACTGAGCTCGAAGGCAAAACAGACTGGGTTTAAGGCTTCATTTCCTGCAGTTGGCAAATCCCAAAGCTAATATATCCATTCACTGTGGTGATTCAGTCCTCTAAGCGGATACGAATTTGTCTGGCTAAAATTATTTGCTAGCACAATACATCTACTGCCTTGTAAACTCTTATTGCCATCAAAGGAAACAAAGGAACTGCCCCTGCATTCCTGGGGGATACAGTGTGCTTGCATATTTTGGAAAACATCATTTCAAAGTGCTGCTACGGGGCGGATGGTTGAAAACTCGCTGTGAACAATTCCCTACCCAGCTTTCCAGCCATTCGAGAAGTCAGCATCCTGGTTTTAATGTCTTGCATGGCACCAGACACCCCTATCCATACAGCCACGGTCCCACATGCTGTTGTGTAGATTTGCTAACCCTGGAGAACCTTTACAGCTTCACACTCCTGTTCTGGGCCTTCATGACTCAAATCGACGTATGCCAGGATATCATTTGTTCCCTTTTTTTCCCCTTATTTGTCAAGCAAACAGCTGTCTTGAGCACATTGCACTAATATGCATTTCTGTATAGTGACTTGTGATATGGAGAGTGTCATGAATAGTGTCTACAGTTCTGGGTTGTAGTCCTCGACTCAAACATAGCCTAATCATATGATCTGGAAACTGCTGCTAGAAGACCCTATTTTGGTTCCTTAAAAACTCTGCCCAATTTGAATGGGTTCGGATGAGATGATTGTTTTTCATGTCAGATGCTGGTCTCGGGCTGATTTTTCAATTGTCGGAATGCTTCTGGAAATAAGTTTGGGGGAAAATGAACTGTTTTCCCCATGTTAATTTAGCTGTGAGAAGTTTTTAAAGTGTTTTCTGGCCCCATGTCTCATTATAAAGTCTTGAAATGCAGCAAAGGGAGAGGAGTGTTGCCTGGCGTTCCATGTGCTTCCTGCTACTACGCATGAACAACTGCTCCAAAAGTGACCAAGCTACGAGTCGCTGAAAAGAAATCCCTACTGAACTGACTTGGCAGTTTGGCAGCTAAATTTCTTGAAGACTCCCCATGAACAAAAACCCTGAATCGCCTCTGACGTGCGCATACAATCCCCATAGAGCGGCTGCACGTGCACCAACCTGAAATTGCTGTCCTATGCCACCGTGGGGGTGGACAACAACTGGGAGCAGGGAAATGATCTTCCACATGGTCTCAAGTCTTCTTTTGCTGATGCCTGGCAGTACGGAGAGGAGAAAGCCCCTCGGCAAGGAGGCACTGTGGGTACGTACCCCCTCGCTATTAGAGACCAGACACTTTTTCCTCTACGGGACCCTTACTCTGTAAATGGGTTATTTGTCAGTCAGTGCTCCTTGTTAACCTCTGAAGTGAGGTCCTAGCCCTTATTTACCTGACCCCATCCAAATCATGCCCTGTGCCCAAAAACCAGTTTCCCACTGGGTGTTTCTGGTACAACAACCATCTGGACTTGATTTCCCAGCTGGCCCCCGAGAAGAGATGATAATACTCCTCTTCTACAGAAAGGGATCTGAGGCACAGGGAGAGTAAAGGCAAAGTCACGAGAAGAGTCTGCTAATCTTGGGTGACCGATTTGACACACATAGGACCCCCCCAGACTTCCCATAATGCATGCACGCAAGGAGGGAATACAAGCCGAGGTCGCAGACATGGAGTTTCCCAGCTCGAGTTATCGACTCTGCCCCTTAAACACTCGTTTCTATAATCTATATAACAAGTCCCGTTGCAGCTCTCTCAACTAAATACGCACTCTTCCTTTTCCTTGCTCTGCACAAGGTGCATGTTCCTTCAGGCCCAATCGCCCTGCAATCAAACATGCACAAGTACCTGCAAAAAATAAAACTATTGCTCTGCTTTACTGCTCAGCCAGCAAAACTCTCTCTCAAGCGCACGTTTCCCAGTGGGAAAAATCCGAGGCTAGGAAGCAAGACCTTTGGTACCTGCATTTCAAATCAAACTAAGCAGCCTTGTCAGTGACCTGGCGAGCCTCAGGGCTGCAAAATAAATCTACAGTTCAGCCTCCGCCATGTACGCAGGTTCCTGTACAGAGAAGCCCATGCAGCTGGGGTATCAGTCAGATTCAGACATTGCCCACAGCCTCAGACAGACAGTTGGCAATTACCTACTGAACCAGACACCCATGCGGCGCTCTGGAAAGATCACTCATTTCTCCAGCAGGCTCACCCTAGATTTTTAAAATAGACTTTTGTGATTACTAGATACTGGCGTTCCTCCACGCACACAATTCAAACGGGATCAGTCTCTCTGGGAAAAGGAAAAGAAAGAAGGTGCACTGTGCAGGTCAGGCAAATTGTGTGGGGAGGGGGGGTGGGGAGAGCTAAATCCCATTATACAAAATACCCAAATCAATCTCTAATTATAGGGAGAAGGAAAAATGGCAG
Organism: Crocodylus siamensis; assembly: GCF_052110815.1. Taxonomy (NCBI): domain Eukaryota; kingdom Metazoa; phylum Chordata; order Crocodylia; family Crocodylidae; genus Crocodylus; species Crocodylus siamensis. Next base: position 205,428,882 of record NC_143399.1, read on the forward strand.
TTAGCGATCTGAACTGGCTTGCTGAACAGCCATTGCTGAGCCTGTTTGTATGAGAGTGAGATACGTGACCCACAAGAGACCATCTGCTTGCGGGTAGACGTCTTTTAATCTAATGAAGGCACTTCAAATCCTATTTTTATACTAAAAAACAAACCTCTTTGGCGAGAGTCTCACAATTGTTGTCATAGGTACAGATGCGAGTGAAACAGCTTTACTAAAGATCTTCCTTCTACCCATAATACCAACTCAGTGCTGTGCTTCAGAACAAGACTTTACCTGAAATTAGGAGGCAGTCGCATCAATCTTCTAGAAAAAGGCCCTTCACCTTTGGCTACTAAACCCCTTCTGGCAGTGGGGGCCAACCTTTTTGGTAGGCACATGTGTCACTCCAGCTCCCTTCCCCTTCCCGAGCTGCTAGTCAGCTTGCTGCTCCTTGCCCAGGCTGCAGCTCTGCGTTCTCTGCCCTGCCCCGTGCTCCTTCCCTGGCCTCCTTCTGCTTCCTGCCCAGCCTGGGGGATCTGCTTCTCCGTGCTCCCTTGTCCAACTTGATGCTCTGTTTTCTGCTCCCTGTCCCGACTCCTTGCTCGATCTGGTGCTCTGCTTTCTGCTCCGTCTGCCACTGTGCTGCCTGTCCCCTCTCCAACCTGCTGCATTCGGCAGGCCGGCCACTCCCGTCTTGGAGATTTACATGCGGGATGCACGTGTCAGCTTTACTCTGCTGCTCACGCTCCTTGCTTTCAGAGGCGATTTTCCCAGTTAATTTTTTTGTAGCCACTACAGGGGATGGTTCAGCTCAAAAGGGAGAATATTAAAAAATGAAATAACCCCATGAAAATCTGCAACAATTTCTTGTGCATAAAACCTAAGAACCTGAGAACAAATGGCTCAATGGGATCTGCACAGATCAGAGCAGGATGCTCAGGGCTTGCCTGCACTGTGGTTTCAGCTAGGCTGGCATGGCTCAGCAGCCCTCTACTGCAGACACAGCATATGCCAACAGAGGAAGCTAGGGTGGTTGCACCACCTCCTCAAGTGACATAAGCCAAGATGACAAAAGTGCCCTTCTGTCAGCATAAGTGCATCCACAACAGGGGCTCTGCCAGCATGAACATCAACTAGGGGGTGGATTTTTTCAACCTTTAACTGACCCAGCTAGCCAACAAAACTTAGTAGTGGCAACCCAGCCTTTCGGTTGGTGTAGGGTGAATTCCTGGGCACTGTGACAACAGACACCTTAAAGGCATCTCAAGTAAGTAGTGGATGTTCTTCTTGCAAGAGGAGTCCAACACACCCCATGGACTGGATTCAGCCCACAGCCTGTTAATCTGGTTTACTGGGCTGGAGGAAGTTGGGGGCATGGTCCTTCAGCCCCGCTGGCCTGGGTCATTGACAGCAACCATGGCCACCCCCATACCCTTGTTGAGTCCTGGACCCCATGTCCTTAGAGCCACCCACCCCCCCGGACTCACCACTGCTGCTACAGAGACCACCGCAGCTGCCCTTCTGCCCCAAGCTGGATCTGGCCCCCAGGAGCCCCACAGTACAGTTCCAGTCTGGGGCCCCAGATAAATTTAATGTCCCTACCTTACGCCAGGGGTAACACCCCCACTGACTTCCAGGGACATGGCTCAGCCTTTAAAGAAAGAGTCCCTTACAGACTATTGCACGTACAAAGGATGCTTTGCTTGAAACAGTCCAGCATGCATCGTGCCTTGAGCTAGATGCATTTCTCTTTAGGGAAACCGCAGGGCTCAGTCCTCGGGCCCGCACTGTTCAACATCTTCATCAGTGACTTGGACGAGGGGGTAAAAAGCACCTGTTCAAATCTGCTGATGACAATAAGATGTGGCGGGACGTGGGCACACTGGAAGGGTGCAACAGGCTACAATCAGATCTAGACAGGTTACAAGGGTGGGTGGACGAGAATAGGATGGGTTTCAACACAAGTGCAAGGTGATGCACCCAGGGAGGAAGAACCGGCACCATACCTACAGGTTGGGGAACTCCCCTCTTATCAGCACGGAGGCGGAAAGGGATCTGGGGGTCATCATTGCCTCCAAGATGAACATGGGCCGGCAGTGTGGGGAGGCGGTCAGGAAGGCCAACCGCACCTTGTCCTGCATCCACAGATGCATCTCGAGCAGGTCCAGGGGGGTGATCCTCCCCCTCTATGCGGCACTGGTCAGGCCGCAGCTGGAGTACTGCGTCCAGTTCTGGAATAACGGTGACAAGCTGGCAGAGGGTAGGTTTAGGTTAGATATCAGGAGGCGCGACTTCACGGTGAGGGCGGCTGGGATCTGGAACCAACTGCCAAGAGAAGTGGTGCAGGCTCCTACCCTGGGGGTTTTTAAGAGGAGGTTAGATGAACATCTTGCTGGGGTCATTTGACCCCAGTACTCTTTCCTGCCATGGCGTGGGGTCGGACTAGATGATCTGCTCAGGTCCCTTCCGACCCTAGAAACTATGAAACTATGAAAAGAATAAAAATAAAGATACATTGGGTAATCCAAGCATCATGAACACCTTGGGGACAAAAACAAATAGAGATTGCAGATTGCAACATGTTTTGGTAGGGCTAGGATGATGATATAGCCATGGAGGTCCAGGAGCTATGCAAGAGGCAAGGCTTTTGTGGACAATATTTTTTACTGGACCAACTGCAGGGTTAGGAAAGACTTAGACGAGGTTTTGAATGTAATGCATCCTTCTGGTCTCAGACTACATCTTCCCTAGGCCTATCCCAACCATGCAGCTGATCCAATAAAAGATATCACATGAAGATCATTGCCTTTTTACACAGACTGCGATATCAGATTTCCTCTCAAAGTATCTGACGGGGATAATTATGAGACACTTTACACGCAACAAAGACCGCTCTAGTTGACAGCTTGGGGAAAGGCGGTAGTGTCACACATTGCTTGGATTATAAAATAAAAAGTCGAGAGATCTTGAAGTGAGACTGGGGCTCCACTGCGCTAGGGCTTATTAAGTGTTGATGCTGCTGTAATAATTTACAGAAGCAAGCTGCTACCAAGTATGCTGCTAATTCCTAATTTGAAGCAAGGGGGAGATTTATTGCTTATGAAGTAGCTGCTGGCAAATTCTAACACGCTGATGCAAGGGGCAACACAACAGCTCAGCTATCTGCTATAAACAAGCTCAGCGGGGGGAATGAGATGGGATGGCAACTCTTAACCCTGGCAGTGAGTTTTTCACCCGAGCAGGTGATCTTCTGGCTCAAACTATCAAGAGTCAAAGCCAGTGTTCCCCCAAACACCTATTCAAGAAGTGGTTTTTAGTGATCCAGTAGGCATTACTCCTCCCCGCTAGCCCTAAACCAGCTTTCTAATGTGAGAGTGGGGCTCTGAAAGAAATCATCTTCCAGGAATGATTTTAAGATATTCTGACAGATTACCTTATGAGCAAAGAAGAGTTTCCTTTGGTCTCCTGTGATGAACTAGAGGGTTTCATGTTTTGTCGCTTCTGTAGATCAAGCTCAGTACATCTGCTGGGGGCTGGGTGCTGAGCCCCATTGTAGTTTCCTTGGTAGGAGCAGGGGATAGCAAGGGCACATCTATCCCAACAGCTCACGCGTGGGGCAGCGCTGTGCTGGACACGCCACTCCTTCACGCATGCTACCCCCTGCACTGGAGATGGTGTGCACGGCTGACGGGCCTCTCTGCACCAAGGCAGCCCTTGCAGAGCAGCACAGGGCATTGAAGCACAACACTGGTAGGAGCACTAAGTCCTGGCACAGACTTGGAGAGACCAGCAGAGATTCCCCAGAGGGGCGGTGGAGTCTCCACCCCCGGAGGTTCCCAAGACCTGGCTAGACAAAGCCCTGGCTGGCATGATCTAGCTGGGGGAGAGGGGGACACGGACTAGATGCAGTCTCCTGAGCTCCCTTCCAACCCTCATTCTCCGTGACCCTGGGATTTCCAGCTTCAGGTCCCAGACTGACGCTTCCCCCATGGGACCTGGGTTCCACAGACTTGATCTGCGAACTAAAAGGCACCAAGCTAGAAAGGAGCCAAGAGATGTTTAAAGACAAGCAGTTTTCATGTAATGCAGTCTGGCAATTTGGCAGTTTATACTGAATAGCTCCAGCAGAAATAGACACCCACTAGCATTTGAGAAAAATGAGTGAATACCTCCAGGGAAGCAGCACCTGGCATTCAGACTCTCTGTAGTGACAGGCTTTGGAATCAATGGTTGTAAGCGAAGTCAGCAGATTACCTATTCCACCCCTCTGTTTTGATCGCGTTTTACACACACCACCCCCATTTATCTAAAACAGGCTTATAACCACCAGCGAGGCAGATTCGACAGTCTTCCCAGGCAGCCTGCTGCCCCAGGAGGTTTGACCAATCTCCCCTAAACCTTCGCTGCAAATTAACCCAATTTCTTATTGGCCTATTCCCTGTACGGACAGAGAACAAATAATCACTTGCCTCTTTTTAAAGAGCCTTTCGCATGCTGAAAGACCCCTGTCCTCTCCCCAGTCATCTCGTTTTCTTGGCTAATGCGATTCTGACAAGTGCAAGGGGCTGCACCTGGAAGGAAAAACCGGCACCATACCTACAGGCTGGGGAGCTCCCTTCTCGTCAGGGCAGAGGCGGAAAAGGATCTGGGAGTCATCACTGACTCCACGATGAACACGGGCCGGCAGTGTGGGGACGCGGTGAGGAAGGCCAACCGCACCTTGTCCTCCATCCACAGATGCCTCTCGAGCAGGTCCAGGGGGGTGATCCTCCCCTTTTTGCGGCACTGGTCAGGCCGCAGCCAGAGGACTGCGTCCAGGTCTGGGCGCCGCGCTTCAGGAGGGATGTGGGCAGCATGGAGAGGGTCCGGAGGAGGCCACTCGCAGTCGGGGGCAGCAGGGCAGGCCCTGTGAGGAGAGGCGACGGACCTGAACCTGTTCAGCCTCCACCAGAGAAGGCTGAGGGGGGACCTGGTGGCCATTTATAAATTTATTGGGGGGGGGGACCAGCAGGCATTGGGGGAGTCCCTGTTCCCCTGGGCACCTCCCGTGGTAACAAGGAGTAATGGCCATCAGCTGCTTGAGAGTAGGTTCAGGCTGGACATGAGGAGGCGCGACTTCAGTCAGGGCAGCTAGGAGCTGGCTCCCTCCTCGTCAGAGGAGGCTTGACAAGTACCTAGCTGGGTCATACGAGCCCACTTCTCTCTCCTGTCGGGGGGGTCGGGGGGTCGGACTTGAAGATCTACTTGGGTCCCTTCTGACCCTACAGCTATGAACCTATGAATTCTTTCAACCCTTCCGCACAGCTTGTGTCTTCTACATCCTCCGATTCTTGCTGCTTTCCTCTAGACTCTCTCCACGTCGTCTACGCCACCCTTAAAGTGGGGTGCTCGAAACCAGACCCGATGCTCCAAGGAGCCTCTGCAGTGCCAAGGAGAGGTCTACTCACCCTCGGCACCTTGTATGACGCCCCTCCTCCTAGCTCGCCGAATGTCAGTGGTCCCGGAGGTGGACTCCTGTTCTGTTTGTGATGAATTAAACCCCCCGAACCTTTTCTGCAGGCGGGCTTCCTAGCTATTTAACCCCCGCTTTATATTTGTGCACTGAATTTACTCTTCCTAAACATGTAGCCTTAAATGTTTGGGAATTTTGAATTATTTCACCAACTGGTTAAGTTTATTGAGTTCTCAGCCAATCCTTTAGGAGAGAGATCGGGGACTTCCTCGTACTTCGTTAGTCCAGCTGAATTGAATACCTCTGACTTTTTTTGCAGGTTTTTTTTTTTAAAAACAGCTTTTTCCTTCCGTCTTCTGGCCTGCTTTCCTACTTCTTGTTCAAGCCACAGTAAGCTGTGGTCAAAATGAAAATCGTCAGAAAATCAAAGCAAAGGAGGCAGTAAATAACCCTCTGTGCTTTCTCCATTATTCACTTTTCTCTCTCACCAAGTGAAGGACAAATGCTTTCCCCAGTCTTCCTCTTTCATCTGATATATCCAACAGAATTTTTTTCTTGTGGCTTTTATATTCTTTGGCAACTGACGGTCATTTGGCATGTTGGCCTTTCTGACTCCTCCCTGCATACATGCACTACTTCTTTGGTCTCATACTTAATCTCGCACCAGCCTTTCTACAATTCTGTTTAGATTTTCAAGTCCAAAAAAACACATTTGCACCTCAAACATCTCTAGATTGCAAGCAGTATTTTGCCGGAACTGAAATATCAAAACCCATCTGAAAAAGGAGCCACTCTCTATACAAGTCCTGTACATTTCCTCATGGACTGAGCCATGAAAGAACAGTGCTGCACTACAAACCAGGCAGTCACAAGATACGACTGTCTCCAGGCCCAACCACGGTACCACTCCTGCTCACGTGGTGCTCAGACTTCAGATGCTTTCTTTTCCCCTTTCCCATATGCTCCTCCGGCACCTTCCCCCTTCCCAGCCCACCTCTGCATTCCACCACGGAGGTCTCTCTTCAAACCAGCCCCACTCGAGACTGACACAGCAAAACTGCATTCAAGCAGCAGCTTATTAAAAACCATTGCGGGTGCAGCATCCCCGCGTCCCCATACGTTTGTTCTGCAGAATCAGAATGATCATGGAAATCGGTGCTTAAAATAGCAAACTTCCCTTCAGCACTGCTTTGTTTAATGCTGAGATTATAGTCTGTTCCTCAGCCTATATTAACACACACTGCTGCTGACCTACTTTCGGCTCTGAAAATCCCATGGCAAAAGCAGTACCCTCCCATGCTGAATCAGAAGCCGTCAAGAGAAATTTATCTACCGCGTTTGAAATAGATTTGCAAGGCCATTAATTCCAGATAGTGTCAAGCAAATGACACGAAGGGCATCAAAGCAAGGAGCCATTTACATAATACTAGCAAAAATCATGATTCTATTTCTATGTATCCAGGAAGCGTCTGCGTAGGGGGATGACGGGGAAGTGACAGGCTGCTTCTGCTCTTTTGAAATCACCATCATTTCCAGTCTTAAAGAAAGGGTTATCCAGTATTCAGGGAACCCCGAAATCCCTCAGAGGAGAAAACCCTTTTTTAATTAAACAGGATTTGGTAACATTTCCTTCTGCGTGCAGATGTAGGATTTAACCAAAGACAGTTATTATTCTGGCAGACAAGCCACTCAAGTTAATGCAAAGCAATCATTTAAAAGGACATCCACTGCTGTTCTTCACCGGGAACGAAGGACTTGCTGCCATAAAGGTGCTGGATGCAGACCAACGCATTTGCTCCAGACGGGCAGATACAAGGAGAGCACGGAGCGCGCCAGAGTAGGAGACTGATCTCTTCGGCAGATCTTCCCCCGGCTGCAGCACCGGCTCACCTTCATGTTTTTGACAGGGGCAGGTTGCAGGCATGCAGCCAAAATAGAACAGCTCATGCCCCCTGCCTCTTCCTGCCTGACAGTAACTCGTCTGGACATTTCCAGGGCTGTCAGAAGACTTTCACGGGCTCTGCAGCTCCAGCTACATTAAGAACGGTAGCGGATGGACTGCGGGGCTTTTCAATAGTCAAGACAGATGATTCTTTGGTCCTGTTTTAGGAAAAATCCAACATTGCAACAAATAGCAGCTTTGCCCTTGAAACATAACTCGAGGACTGCAGCGCACTTGCACTCTGCAATCATTTGGCCCAAACCTGTGGAATTTACTGCAAAGATGACACTGTGGAAACAGCTTTTACACTGCTATTCCCATGTTCTGCTATACTTCGGTATTGATAAGAATATGTTGCCAACGATTTGAATGTCTATTTGGGCACTAAGTCCTGAGCCCATTCCAGCAATAACAAAATTAAATACTGATTTGCTCCATCCACATAGCGGCTGAATCTTAACTGATACCAGTTAGCTGCTTCGCTAAGTATATTTTGTCATGGGTCAAATTGAAATTTTGGGTTAAGTAGGGAGCACAAATAGGTTCCCCGTGGTCCAACTGACTGAATGACATCTTGCATTACGGAGATTTGGTACCTTGGTACCGGCTGAGTTTTTACAAAGCAGGATCTGAAATCCATCCAGAACGTCGCAGACAAAAAGCGCAAAAATCACAGCAAGCTCACGGTGGCAACTACACGAAAGAAACAATGCTATTCATATGCATTTAAAAATTGTGCACTGAAACTAAGAGATTGGAAATCCAACAAAAGGAGAGACAGAAACAATGAAACTTCCAAAAGCTTGGTTCACCAGTGGAAAAAAGAGCTTCTAAAACATTATTCATCAAATCTAGAGTTTATTGCTCTCAGCTTTCATGCTCTGCCATAGATAAGTAGTAGGTATCAAGGAAAGAAGGTCAAGAAAGCACTCCTTTTTTCCTGCTCCATAGCTTCCAAAGAGATATATGTAGCACTCCTGGTGATTTACCTAAAATTATAAATTGCTTATTTGCAATGCATTTTTCAAAAGGAATTTTTCAAGTACTTTTCAAAATAATTTTTGGTAACTGGATCACTTTAAATTGAACTGAGAGCGGATATCGGCAAGTGGTATGGATAGGAAAATGCATTCCATTGGCTAGTCTCCCATCTTGAGGCTATTCATCCCATAAACCAGCACAAGAATCAGCATAATTAGCAGTTGAAGATATTTATCAGTTTGCATATTTTTTCTGACCTGAGATTAACTCGTTCTGACCGTGTTGGTCATCAGCCCTCACCAAGTTTTAATACCTCCATCTGTGCTCTAAGAAAGCAAGCTGGACTGAAAAAAACCAAAAACAAACCAGCAACAAAACCCCCAAGGCCCCCCCCAAACCACTTTTGGGTAGACTTATCTGAACCAGACACTGTGCTTTCTCTTGAAGGCATTCATGTTATGCTCCCCAATGTACAGCGTGTAGCTGCAGGTTTTCCTGTTGCTCACGATCCCAAAGCATGGCACTGATTCCAGGATAAAAGATACCCAGGTTATTTTGTTTTAAGCTTCTGTTCTGTTCTCAGCTGTGCACTGCTACAGTTCACCTGTCAAGATGCCAAGTTGCACGAGGATAACCCTTTGCAGCTCTGCTTGGGTTTGTATAATATTTTCACTTCCCCCACAACAAGAATACAAGAGTTTTCTCTTCCCCCACGAGCCAAACTGGAAAGGGCTTTCAGTGCAGAAGTTTCATAGTTTCTAGGGTCGGGAGGGACCTGAGCAGATCATCGAGTCCGACCCCCTGCCATGGCAGGAAAGAGTAGTGGGGTCACACGACCCCAGCAAGGTGTACATCCAGCCTCCTCTTAAAGCCCCCCAGGGTAGGGGCCAGCACCACTTCTCTTGGAAGTTGGTTCCAGACCCTAGCCGCCCTGACCGTGAAGTCGCGCCTCCTGATGTCTAGTCTGAATCTCCCCTCTGCCAGCTTGTGACCGTTATTCCTGGTCACTCCTGGCGGTGCTCAGGGGAACAGGGACTCCTGCTGATCCCCCCTGACTAGTTTTTAACATGCCACAAGATCCCCCCTCAGCCTTCTCTTGTGGAGGCTGAACAGGTTCAGGTCCCGCAGCCTCTCCTCATAGGGCCTGCCCTGCTGCCCCCGATCATGCGAGTGGCCTCCTCTGGACCCTCTCCATGCTGTCCACATCCCTCCTGAAGTGCGGCGCCCAGACCTGGACGCAGTCCTCCAGCTGCGGCCTGACCAGTGCCGCACAGAGGGGGAGGATCACCTCCTTGGACCTGCTCAAGATGCATCTGATGCATGACAAGGTGCGGTCGGCCTTCCTGACTGCGTCCCCACACAATGACAACTCCGAGATCCCTTTCTGCCTCTGTACTGACGAGAAGGGAGCTCCCCAGCCTGTAGGTATGGTGCCAGTTCTTCGTTGAATCCCATCCTGTTCTCGTCCACCCACCCTTGTAACCTGTCTAGGTCCAATTGCAGCCTATTCCTCCCGTCTAGCGTGCCCACCTCCCCCTGCATCTTAGTGTCATCAGCAAATTTGAACAGGTGCTTTTTACCCCCTCGTCCAAATCACTGATGAAGATGTTGAACAGCGCGGGCCCGAGGGCCGAGCCCTGGGGGACCCCACTGCCCACGTCCCGCCAGGTCAAACATGACCCGTCCCCCACCGCTCTCTGGGTGCGGCCCTCCCGCCAGTCGGCGACACATCTGACTGTGTGGGGGTCTACACCACAGCCCCCGTTTCTTAATGAGAACGGGGGGAGAGACAGTGTCGAAGACCTTCCGAAAGTCCAGGAAGACGATGTCCACTGCTACCCCTGTGTCCAAGGATTTGGGGACCTAGTCACAGAAGGCCACAGGTTGGTCTGACAGGACCTGCCACTGATGAACCCGTGCTGGTTGCCCCTAAGCATGCAGTCTCCTGCTGGCCCCTCATTGATATGTGCCAGCATAATTTTCTTGAACAGCTTGCCTAGGATCAAGGTAAGACTAACTGGCCTATAGTTTCCCGGGTCCTCCTTCTTCCTCTTTTTGAAGATGGAAACTATGTTGGCCTCTTCCAGTCCTCTGGCACCACACCAGAGCACCACAAGTGCTCATACAGCCGTGCCAGGGGTCCTGCAATGACCTCGGCCAGTTCCTTTAGTACTCTAGGGTGGAGATCGTCTGGACTGGCTGACTTGAATACGTCCAGTCCCTCCAGAAGCTCCCTAACTAGTCCCTCACTAACCCTGGGCCTGGGTGCGCCTCCCCTGGGGCCCGAGGGGGGCCCAGCAAGGAGGTGGCTGTTCCTGCTTAGGAAGATGGAGGCAAAGAAATCGTTAAATATGTTGGCTTTGAGGACTCTCACTAACACATCTCTTGGTTTGTCCTAGTTTTTCAAGTTAGCCAAGACAAAAATCCCATATTTCATCATGAAATAGAATTGGCAACCTTTGGCTGGAGGCTTCGTATTTCAATAGTCCCCCTTTTTTTTTTTTTTTTTTTTTTTTGCATGTGCTTTATCCAGTTCTTTACGATCTTACCCTTCTTTTCCAGTTTAACTAATTTCATACATGGCACCACAGCCACTGCTTCACTGAAGCCCGTGAGAACTAGGTGATGCTGACAACTGGAGAAGTGGACAGGAGATGAAATTCATTAGAAATAAAAGAGGTACGGTCAGGCACTTAAAAACCAGTACGAACTTCTACTGTGCACTGGGAGCTCGGCAGCTGGCAAGGACTTGAAGAGAACGGCCTTGGTGCTTAGAGCAGGAGTCAACAGCTTCAGGCCTGTGGGCTGACAGTGGATTCGGCACCCCCAGCAAATCGCATCTGACACGGTGCAGGAGCACGAGCAGGGCCGGACAATGGGGACATCAGCACTGAATCGGGGGTCGCCCCCACCTGCTTGTGCCCCTTCCTCACCCTGCTCTCTCATATATAACCTTCAGCCACTGTTTCTTTCACCACTAAATTTGTCATGGAACAGGAATCGGTGGTGAAGGCCAAAGGTGCTGGCAGTGGCAGCTGGGGGGGCAGAAGAGTAGCTCTCGGCTCAGCATGGCAGCAGCTGGGTTGCAAGCGCCAGCCTGCCTGTAGACTCAGCTCCCTTATTTCAGCCTTATTTCACTCCTTCAAGCCTGCTGGCTCTTGCGTTAGATGATCAGAAGATGTCTGTGAATCAAAGATGTCCGTGTCCAATGCATTTAGAGCCTGAAGGTAAAAGGATATTAGGGCTGCACCAGGGGAGGCATATCCACAGAGAGGGAAGCCTCAGTGGTTTTGTACAAGATACTGGTAAGATCTTAGTCAGGACATGGGCGCAGTTTTGACCATCCATATCCAAGTAAGATTAATTCAAACTGGAACACGCACAGAGAAGAGCTGAGGGCAATGGAGAGCCTATAATGTGAGACGCGACCAACAGTTTGGCCCATTTAGCGTAGCAAGATGAAGGTCGAGAGGGGATACGCTTGTTGGCTGGAAATCCATCAGGGGACACATCCGACAGACGAGGACAACGTGGAATAAGAACAAATGTGTCCAAACTACTTGTGAATGCATCTGGGCTGGAAATCCGGGCGAGGCTGCAGCTCCCAGAGCAGTGGAACAGCTTTTCAGCAGGATTAGTACGAGCAAACCCCCCACTACTTTTAAGATGGCACTTGCTCAATTATAAAAGGGACTGCGTGATGCGACTCTCCCATCCAGTATGCCATCTTTTTCTTTGTTCCTGTCACCACTTTGCAGAGCTGAAAAGTCACAGCATTTATTTTAAGCTGTAACAAATACTGTTGCCTCCTGACAGCAAGACCCAAAGGCAGATATGACACAGTTTTGTAGGAGACCACCAGCGGTCTGCAGCTTCACAGAAAATCCTCCTAAGGTTGGTGCTTACACAGCATCTTTCACAGGATCCGAAAACACCCCCAAAGATTAACTTCCACATTAACCTAGCTCTGTGGGAAAGGACTGGCCCATTGTACAGCTGGGCAAAGTGAGGTACCAAGGAAGGAACCAACTTGTCCAAGGTCATGCTGGATATCAGCAGAGCCCAAGTAAGGGGAAAAAAACCCAACAGGTTCTGTATTTTCAGCTCCATGCTTTTAGCGGCAGACTGAGCTGCTTCTGCGTTTCCCAAAGAGGATTCACCCTTCTCAGGCATCAACATTTGGAAGGGGTCTCATCTTGCAATTTGGGTGCGACAGTGGGAAGAGTTACAGAAAGGAACGCTCTAAGAAACGGCTCCAGTTGTGCTTTGAAAGGGCTGCTCCGAATGTCAATATGTTGGAAAGATTTCCTTTTCAAAATGTAAATCTGAGGCAAACGTATTTTTCTAAAGGCTCAAATACAGCAAGTCGAAAATAAACTGCTCAGCCCTTTGCTTTGATGGGTTAAATTGAAAGTACAAGGTTGGATGCTGAATCACGACACCGCAGGACGTCGCATTTTAAACAAAACTAGAGGATGCAGGAGAGCTTTTCTGAGCATACAACAGAAGTCAGAGGTGGAAAAGATCTATTAGGTTATCTGCTGCATACCAAAGGACTACCAGGCTATTTATTACCTGAAGTTTTATCTGATCTAGTTTAAAGCAGACAATCAACTTGTAAAATTACTCTCCTTTCCAAAAATGCTATACCTACCATCTTAACTAGTAACATCTAACATTACTAAAATCGAGAACCACAGCATCTTTAAAGTATTTCCTCCGGTGGTTTGTGCAGGCAACAGTCCTGCATCTCCCCTATTTGCATTGCTCTGCCGATGACAGCCGCAGCGTCGCGAGGCCATTCGGACTATCCTGGGGCCACTCACCTACGTGCTGTTCCCATAGGGAGAAGCCTAAGAGGGGTAGGAAATAACTTCAGCTTAGCTAGGTCTAACTGTGAAGCCTCCCTGGACTTATCTGGACCAAAATCTTCTGACAAAATGTTTCCCAAGGTTGCTCCTGGTGGTAGCACCCTGTGGGAACAAGTATAGTTAAAACTCCCGCAGCTGCTGTTTTTGACAGTCTTTTGGTCTGCTGTCAGCACCAGCACCCCCGCCAGGGAATCGCATTTGCCCAAAACCTAATCTGCCTTTTCTCCCCTCCCACAAAACTGTCATTCTGTCCACCCCGAGCCCTGTTTGTGTTTAAACACTGAATCATACAGCTAGAGACGTGGGGCTGGAAGGGAGCTTCAGGGGTCACATCGAGTCCAACCCCTGCCCGAGGCAGGGTCAGCCCTGTCCAAGCCATCCTGTATGCTGGTGTCAAGTAGGATAAACCAACGGTTCGCGAGCCATCATTTGGTAAGAATCTCGCCACCCTTCCATTCACATCAGGTTAACAGAGTAATATGCTTCACCAACATGGCAAAAAAAATAAGTATCCAGACAGGCTTGGAAGTGACCTCTTGCACCAATTCTGATGGACCCGGGGCCAGGATGCTACCACATCACCCATTTCTGAACCAGATTAAATACCTACCCTCTCCGGATCAGAAACAGTTTTGAACTTTTCTCTGCCTTTGACAAATTTAATCCTGCCATGGCATGTTTCAAGTTGCCACCAAGAAAGGAGTTTTGACAAGCAAAAAGCTGTGTACCGACTCGGGAAGAATTGCTGGCATCCTGTCAAGAACCTGGCACCTCTGACCTCTTTTCCCGACTGCCAAGTTCCTATTACACAGAAGCAGTTTATACAGCCGTTACAGATTGATGATCTGGGATCCAAGACTGCTTTCTGCTGGCAGACACTTTGATGTCTTAAGCCACTGACACTTTGCCTGCCAGTTTTCATATGAGAGACAATGCTTTTAGGGGCTGGCGCACGATGTGGGTCGTATTCCCAGCTCTGCATTAACCTGCGCTAACAATCAGCTTCTCCATGCACCTGGCCCCCTTCCAGATGCATCTGAAAAATGTTATCGATCATACACATATGCATGCACGTGTGCGCTTGTGCAATATATATGTCAAAATTATCTACAGACACGCACATGCACAATTTTGTTATAAATGTTGAGATGCTCAGCAGAAAAAGGCAGTACCAGAGCAGGCATGAAATCTCAGTCTTTGTTTTCCGTGGGACCTGTGCAGGACTTCAGTTCTCGTTCTGTGCAGGAGGAACACATCCATGTAGACAATGGTACCGCTTGCTGCTACAACCCAGTCCAGCCATTACACAGCACTGGGCAACCCGCCGGTCAGGACAATGCTGCAGTCCAAGAGCAGAGTGCAGGACCTGAGCACCCCTCTTGCCAACTGCTGTATGCTCAGGTGGGGAAGAGCAGGACAATCAACCTGGCTTACAGTTTAATGAAAACATACAGGATACTGCAATTTTGCTTTAGTTCAGCAGTGAAGCAACACTACATGACCAACCAGACAGTCTTCTTCCAGACAGCTTGTTTAAATGAACTGTGTACTATTCTGCTTCCTGCAATCTCATGTCACTTCTGTTCCCGCTCACCAACTCATTTCTAATTATACGGTTGCCTACAGCTTTAACTGTCCGCAGAAGAGTCTGCAACCCTGAAGTTGTATGTTGGCTCCTAAGGGAACAGTTAATCTTGCATAGCTTAACCATTACTGATTGCACGTAAACAGCTAGATGCATGGTGATGGCTTTTGGTTTCTGCTCCTCATCTCTGAAGTGATTTTGCCATTTACTGTTACTGAAAGGAAGTCAAATGTCCCCAACCAGCCTCCCACCCTGATGTTACAGCAGTAACTCATCCCTGAAGTCACCACTCTGTATTGCTCCTTAAAGCCAAGTATAACAGCTTCAAGTATAAAGGCCACACTGACAAACAAGGTGAGCTTTTATGATACTATATGGAGGAAAGGAGATGCCTATTTTGGGGCAGCCTCTCTCCTGCAAGGAGTCAGATAGTGTGCACTTGTGCAGAGTGCAAGGACCAAAAGCCAGACTCCCAAGGGACCGCACCAAGCCCACTGCTGTGCTCTCTAGCTAAAAAAGCAACAACAGCAGACGGGTACCTCGCAGGTGGACCAGTAAACTTAAATCACAGAATTTAAACATATTTTATAGCCACTCAAGATTCAACAATCTCTTCTTCTGCTTTGAAGAGTCTTAATTATGGGCCCCTGAGGACCTGTCCCTACTTAGTCTCCTCATACTCACACGATTTACAGAACTAAAGTTTTACGATCACCAACATCAAGTTTAACCTTCGGAAAAAGAAAAAAAAGTCTCCCCTACTTGAATTATGAGTGTTGAGACATTCACAGATATACCATGGCATTAAGGCGATTTAAAGCACTATATAAAGCAGTCCTGCTCCTATTTTCCAGGTGGTGAAACAAAGACGGGAAGCTGAAATGTTCATCCTTGGGAGGAGCAGTAGCGGAGCCAAGATGAGAATGGTTTCCTGGGTTCATTCCCAGCGGGACCTCATGGCTCAAGAAGGATTTCGAGAATCACAGTTAAGAAAGCTCTTGCCACAGAGCCGTCTCACCAAGTAGGCTGTCAACTGAGGGCATAACATCTTGCTACAAGAAAAGCAGTCTTCACCCATCAACCCCAGCTGTCCAGAACTGTCCCAGCGCCGAGGACATCGGTGCCAGCAGGTGGTGGTCACCCTCCCCCATTTGCACTCTCAGATGTGCCATCATTGCACCTCTTCCAGAAATGCTGCTATAAAAACAAAAGCACCAGCTTTAATTCACGGTACGACACCTCTCACAGCCTACTTTGTGGCAAATTTTTTTTTTCCCTATTCACTCCTGAGGTTTGGGCACGTAACCAAGACAAACAAAACCAAATATTTAGTTAACTTATCTACCATTCAAGATTAATCCTTGCTACTCTGATCTTTAAGCTCAACTAGGTCTAACAAACAAAAGTGAAACTCAAGGTCTAGGCTCAGCATAATTGTGATATTTATATCTTGTGACGTCCCAGTTCGTTTCCCTTGATGCTTCTTTTGGCAAAAGTCTTACGGCAGAGGTCTCAGTTCAAGCCCAGCAATCAAAAGGTCAACACAAAAACCTCAGATGGAGCAATACCAACACATGAAGTTACCTGAAGTGGCAAAGGATGGAGCACCTGATACAGAAAGCTTTTCCTGTGCACAGGGGAGAGACACCTTGGCTAGTAAAAGAATATAAAAGGAAGACAAAAGCAAGGAATAAGTAGTCCTATTTGGTTCAGGCTGTAAAACCCAGACTCTCTCTTCCTAGCTCTCACATCTTTAAAAAACCACAACCTATTCTATTGAAGATGCAGGTACAGCCTTTAATAGCCTAAGGAGGTTCAATTTACCCAGGTATTTTTACTAGTAAGTATATATTAACAGGTACATGAAATTTAGCTTCAGTTCACTAATGGCACAAGACAACCTCACACCTGGGTTAGTAAGCTCATAAATGATACAAGGAAAGGGGTTCACATTTATCCTGAGGTCTTAGTTTTTACATCCTTCTGTGCATCCTAAAAATTAAATCTGATACATCAGTACCATTTTTAATGTGGAATATGTATATTAAGTCTTAAACAGCATTGTAAAAAACCCCGCAGATTCATCCAGCCATCAGTTGTCGATTAAGCTCTCTTAAGTCACCAATGGAGACAATTTTAAAGAGGCCTTAGATCGCCATGCCTTCTTTTGAACCCCTGCTAAACCTTGTCATAACGCGTTTAATATCTTTCCTAACATGTGCAACTGCTCTCACTATAAACTCTCTATAAGCTGTTGAACAATCTGAGTCAAGGCTGTTTCATCTTTGAAATGAGCCTTCGCAAGAAGTAAAATGTAAAAGCAGCAGGTTGCTAGGGAAAGTACCATTTAACAAGGCATGGCCATGACAACAGTATTTTTATTGAAACAAAAAGGTTCCTCCCTTTCACTCGTCGTCGTCGCCGCCGCTTTCAATACATCCCCTGGAGCTGCACACGTCCCAGCACTGACTGTCCTTCGTGCGTCAACAAGGAGTCTTTTTAAGGAGCCGAGAGTGGTAATCACTACAAAAGAAGGCTGCTTTCCTGAAAACCCCAGGTCCTTATTAGTTCCCACCTTCTTCCTCCCTTCTAATTTCACAACTTTCCCTGCCAGCATTCAATAATGCTGCAGTACAGAAGTGCTGGCACTTTCCAATTACACACTTGAGTCTTCAGATTGGTAGGGAACAGTGCGTGTGTGGGTTTCGCTTTTGTTCTCTGCGAACCGGAGCATCTCGCAAAAAGTTCCAGCGGGTCTCTACTTGCTCACAAATAACAGACCTTGCTGCACAACTGCATCGCTAATAAAATATGGGCAGAAGTCTATGGTGTAGGCATGAACAGGGCAAATGGAACAGGGTGGAGCGATACAAAATAAGAACAATTTGACTCACTTGATCTTAAATCGCAGTTTAACCAGTTTTCTTGGTCTTGCATTTATATTTTTTCTCTTTTCCTAAGGAAGTTTTGGTTCTTGATGCAATGAGTAAATCACGATTCTGAAACTGCACAGCTGTTACACTAAACACAGCACTTTCCTCCTGGTCAGTAGATAGAAAAGCGTATACACATGTATTTATACAATTATATAGCGTACATCTTTGATGGTTCTTTACTTTATGTCAAAACGCATCATGTCCTGTGTTGTAGGGTTGTTGGTTGTAGGCATGGTGGTCTAAGGACAGAGGCAGGCAAGCATCTTTGGGTAGACGTGCTATCTTTTATTAGACCAACTGAGTAACTGAAAAAAACTTCTTGACAAGCTTTTGGGCAGAAGCAGTCTTCTTCAGGCATAGGGAGTCTCCTCAAAGGGGGTTCTCGTGCCCAAAACTTGCAAAAAACTTTTTCTATGTGCTAGATGATTCACTTGTCAAGAAGCAAAGTAAACAACCAAAATTTGGCCAGAAATAAACCATGTTTTAATATTACATAAAATCTACCTTAGACGTGTTGAACAGAAGGGAGGCAAAACCACATCAAAACATGTTTTCCATTTAAAATAGACCTAAACATCAAAACTGCTATATATAGCTTGCAAATTGAACTTTGTTCCTGATAGTCATGCTCATCAAGATTTTATAGTCATGAGAGTTAATTCTCTCACCCCTCATTGTCTTTTATATAGTGGAGCAGAAAAACAAGTTTTCCTGCCTTTCCATTTCTGAAGTGATTTTTCAATATTTGGTTCTCAACTATGACTGCTCAACTTCCTTGGCCAGTCACTGAACTGAACTAACTGAAATGCTAAACTGAAGAAAATACCACATTTTCTCGCATACAACACACACCGGCATCCTGGGCTGCATTGGCAGGAGCATTGCCAGCAGGTCGAGGGCAGTGTATTCAGTCTATTCAGCACTGGGGAGGCCACATCTGGAGTCCTGTGTCCAGCTGTGGGCCCCCACTGCAGAAAGGATGTGGACATGTTGGAGAGAGTCTAGCAGACGGCAGTGAAAATAGCTGGGGACTGGGGGACAGGACTGGTGAGGAGAGGCTGAGGGAACTGGACTGATTTATTCTCCAGAAGGGAAGACCGAGAGGGATTGAATAGCAGCCTTCACCTCCCTGCAGGGGGGCTGCAAAGAGGATGGTGCTAGGCTGGTCTCAGTGGGGGCAGATGACAGGACAAGGAGCAATGGGCTCAAGGAAAAACCTCTCATGGAGGAAGGTGATGAAGCACTGGAACAGACTACCCAGAGAGGTTGGAGTCTCCATCCTTAGAGGTTAAGACCCAGGTAGACGAAGCCCTGGCTGGGATGATGTAGCTAGGGCTGGTCCTGCTTGGAGCAGGGGGCTGGACTAGATATCACATCCTGGGGTCTCTTCCAGCCCTCATTCTCTATGATCTTTTTTCTTGATACTCTACTCATCAAGGTAACTTGTCTTAGCGCAATTTTGCTTTCTGTTAAGTGCTTCTTGTCTCTCGACTCCTATTTCACAGCGTTGGAGACACTTTAGCTCTTCAGAAATCACAGATCCACCACAGAGACCAGTCTTCAGCAACAGCTCGGGTTTCAGGTTTAGTTACGCAGGAAAGGGAAGAGGAGTCAACTGAAGAGTCTGCCCTATACACCTGTAACTCTGGAAAACAAATCTCTTTTCTCCCCCTGCATTCTGCCTTTAAAAAACAAAGGTATATATTGTACTCCAAGGCATGCTATGCAACACAAAATGCAGCATTATTTTCACACCTTCAGAAAATACTCCCGTTAAAAAAGTGGTTTAGCGCTTCAATAAACTCTGGCTCCATGTGCTCGCTGCCAGCAATTCCACTAGTGCAGGGGGCCGATTCTCTTTAAATCTTCAACATCAGATACATGCATCAGTGTACTAAAAACACTTACACTGCAGTAAAGTTTGAGCCTTAATGTAGGCTGCACAATTTAGTTTTAAAGCTTTAAATGTTATTTAAATTTAATTTTGATACTTATATGATATTTACTCGTGTATATGACGTGCATGAAGTGCAGGGTCCAGAATTGTATGGGACAAGGATCTGCAGGCAGTGTTCAACACACAGAAGAGTTGAACAAAACGATTCCCTGGTAAGGATCTATCTATTTGGGTAATTTGTTGAATCTACCCGCTACATCCCATATATAGTTCAAGCAAGTAGTATATCCCAGCTGGCAAGCAGCACACTATACAAAGATCAAGTAATCCAGGGTGTCTGTTTTGACATTTGTTAACTGATTTGACACGCTGCTAGCCAGACAGACTTCTCTTCACCTTGCAGAACGATGTCATTAAAAAGGAAAACCCCAGAGGTATTTAACAGCCTGAGCAGATGGGCTTTGGCCTTACAAACTTCAGAGCCTGAACACGACACATTTATACACCAGTGTAACATATACTGGTTTTGTGCAGCAATGTAACTCCCAAGCGGACAGACAACCAAGCTCTATTGCAGCACCGCATCATTAGTCTGGCCTACAACGAACGGCTTCCCCAGGACAGATCCAGACAGGCCTCTACATCAGTGCTTTTTCCCAGGCCAGTTCCAGACTTTGATGAAGATTGCTGCACATGAGCATCCAGCACCGGCATCACTCCATCATGCCCTGAGCACTATAACGCTTGGGAGAGATTTAGAAAGCTTGTGAAGCAAGATGTGGAGCACTGCCGGGTAGGGAGGGAGGTACTGGTATAGGAAGACAATAGCCAGATAGACAAAAATACACAGATTGCTCTTGCAGCCTCCTCACCCAGGACAGCAGCAGTACAAACATCCTGGAGCAGGGAGCTGGAAAACACTTTCGACTGAAGCAGAAAGGAAAGAGGAGTTATTAGAGGGGAGGGCGGGAAAAAAAAAAATCTTCTTTTCATACCGTCAATCTATCGTGTTAAGAAAACCAAGACCTCTAATGTCTTCACTATTGTGCGACAGGAGCGTTGCTATAAGCAATAGCAACGTTACCCCGAGGGGAACGTGTCTGCAGAGGTCACTCCTGAACCTTTCAGATCTGACCGGCAAGGCAGCGATCTACATGTGCGAGCCATTTACACAGAGCAGAGTGCTCAAAGCTGCACATCTAGCTCCAGAAGCACCTACAACAGCCACGCTCGTCAGGCTATCTATCATCTCACTAAAGCCTCACATAGGTGCCATTTTGAGTTTGGGGGTTTTTTCTTTAAATGACATTTCAAATACCTGTTTTCTCTCAGGATTTCAGTCTAAGTACTCAATCTCTCATAGCAGAGCCTTCCTTATTAAAAGGGAATTGCCACGAGCAAGTAACTGATGAGTGGCTTAACTGAAGCTGGATACGAGAGCTAACAAAACGAGAGGAAGTCGTCATATTTTTTTTAAAAAGTCACAGAGCACGCGTGCTCTCTATCATAGGACACTGGATGGTGCAAAGGTATCAAGGTCATGCAAGACAAGAATGTCACAGCACAGAAAAGTCGTAATTCCTAATCCCCACACAGCCAGATGAGCTGTTTTTTTGGTTTGGTTTGGTTTTGTTTTTTAACTGGACTCATCACTGCCAATTATCCCAAGCCGTCCGGTGCCTCAACACCTGGCTCAAAACTGAATTTGTCGACGTACCATGCTGCCAGTCTGTATTTCAGCAGCTGGAACATTAGTTACTTTCTAATCATGCCCAAGGTAAGACCAGGATGACAGCAGCTCTCACAAATGGTGCTACTGACTTCCCTTCCATCTCCGTGAAAAGCTCAAAGATGGAAAGGACATGGGGACTGCATTACCTCCTTGCTTCCAGATGCGCTGCGGCACTAGCAGCATGTACATGAGACACCGGGACCTGCGGTGATGCACGTCATTGTGGTTTCATGGTCTCCAAGGCTGTCACAATCCAGTGCTGGTTTACAAACAATTGTATCATTAAGGGAAAAAACCCAAAAACTTTTAAACATCATGCAACTGAGCTTTTGCTTAGAGGTTATAATCAAAGATTAGTGCACCAGCTTGACAAGGTAGCTGTACATTCAACAACTTCAGGAATGGTTGCTTGTTTTAAAAGAGGTTTAATTCCAGTTGCTGACATAGGATCATATGAAGGTAAGACAGGAACAGACCTCAGAAGGTCATCTGTTCCACCCCTCGCTCAAGGCAGGATCGTTCCCAACTACGCCATCCCAGGCAGGCATCTGTCCATCCTGTTCTTGAAAACTTCCGAGGGTGGAGACTCCACAGTTTCTCTAGGTAGCTTATTTCACTCTAACCCTCATAACCTCCAACCTCAAAGTCCCTCCGCTGCACCTCAAAGCTACTGCCCCTAGTCCTATTTGAAGGCTTATCTATTCCCCCTCCAGTCTTCTCTTCTCCAGACTAAATAACCATAGCCGTCTCAGCCTTTCCTGAAAAATCTTGCTTCCCAGGCCCATAATATCATTTTTGTGGCTCCCTACAGGACACTTTCCAAGCTGTCCATATCCTTCTTGAAGTGTGGGGCCCAAAATGACATTGCACTCCAGAGGAGGCCTCATTAGCGAAGAGAGAAGAATCACTTTGCTTGATTCGCAAGTGCCATTCTTGTTAATGCAACCCAATATGCTGTCGGCTATTTTTGCAACAAGAGCACGTTGCTGGCTCATATTCAGCTTATGGTCCGTGTAGTCCCCAGGTCCTTCTGTGCTGTCCTGCAGCCTGCCTACTCAGTCGTTCCCAGGTCTGCATTTGTGCATGCAATTATTCTGTCCAAAGCGCAGGACTTTGCATTTGCCTTGCTGAATCTCATCCGATTAACTGAACAACTGTTCACTAGGGCACCCCTGGGGAAGACCAGGACCAATGGACGCAAACTCCTGGAAGGCTGCTTCACGCTTAATACTAAGAAAAACTCCTTCACGGTCAGGGTGTTCAGACTGTGGAATAAACTCCCTCCAGAGGTGGTGCAGTCACCTACCCAGGAGGTTTTCAAGAGGAGACTAGACAGTCACCTCGTTGGGGTCGCCTAACCCCAGTTGTCTTCCTGCCTAGAGCCAGGGGGCTGGACCCGATGATCTGCAAGGTCCCTTCCAGCCCCTAACATCTATGAATCTATGAACTGCAGACCATTTGCCCAGCCTACTCAGGTTACTCTGGATATTCCACTCTCCTGGCTATCTTGCAACCCACAAATCTGCTAAGCATGAACCCAATCCCATCATTCAAATCATTAACAAAGGTATTAAATAAATCCAGGACAGACTCCTGGGCATGGGGGTCATCTGATCCCAGCGCCGTTTGCTGCCCAGGGCAGGGAGTCAGACTCGATCTGCTGAGGTCCCTTCTGACCCCAGCAGTGCACATTGCTGCAATCAAAATCATGCTAATGTCTTCAACTACGAAAGGTCAAAGCATGATTGCACCTCCATTTTTAAAAGGAAAGAAAATGGAGGCACAGAAAAGAAACAACTTGACCATTTCAGATTTTGAAGTGATGGAGCTATAAAACAGAATATTGATTCAAACCACAGATTCTTCAGTTTGAAGGCCATATGGGCAGATTTACAGCTCCTCCATGTCACAAGGTAATTTAAATCTGAGCTGTAAAAATATTACTTGAGCTCAACTACGAGAAGTCTGAGGTGGCCAAATGATGGTTAAAAAGCAATTGTACGTAAAAGAATTCCCAACTGCAGAAGGGTCTTGAATCTAGAGAAAAACTTACAACTGGCCGATCTCGTTTCTTTGGAGCTAGACCAACTTCAGAGTAGAAATAAGGAAGTGAGCTACATATAAAAAAAGTGTCAGGAATCAACCACTGGAACAACTTATCTAAGGAACATAGGTGGAGTCCTCATCTACTCAAATGCTTTAAATCAAGATTCAAGCTATTTCTGAAAGATACACTACATCTTAAAGAAGCTATTGGATTCATGCAGAAGCTACAAGTTGGGGTTCTTTGGCCTGCATTGCATAAGTTGGACCAGGAGATCACAGAAACATAGAAATTTCAGGTTGGAAGGAGCTCAGGAGGTGATATCTAGTGCATTGCCCTGCTCCAAGCAGGACCAGCCCCAACTACATCATCCCAGCCAGGGCTTTGTCTCCCTGGGTCTTAAACACCTCCAAGGATGGAGACTCCACCACCCCTCTGGGGAGCCTGTTCCAGTGCTTTGCTACCCTCCTTGTGAGAAAGTTTTTCCTAATATCCAACCTCAACTTCTCTTGCTGCAGCTTGAGGCTATTGCTTCTTGTCCTGTCATCTGTCACCGAGAACATCATAATGGTTCCTTTTGCTTTTACAATCTATGAACTTAAGTTACAAAATAAATTTTCAAAAAAAAAAAAAAAAAATCTTTCATTAGGCCATTTTTCTAAATAATTTCTGAAGTCCCATCTGCATCCTACTCCATCCCTCCCTCTCAGCCTTACAAATTCAGGACTTCTCAGAAGAGTTACTATCATTGCAATAAGCCATGTCATTACTGTATCTATGATTTATCAATCAACAGTTTATTACCATCACTGTAACAAACCATTGTAATACTCCATGTAATTAAAAAAAATGCTTCATCACCACCACAGGATTAAGCTGAAACGGGAATTTTAGAAGAAAAATATTTCTAATCAAAATACAAGATGTTAATAAAAATGGGAACATCGATGCCAAAAACAACCATCATAGGAGTGTCACGCTTTTTTTCCCCTCCCTCTGTATTTATTCTAGATCTGAATCTAGAAAATGTATATTTAATTGAGGCAAGTCACTAAACTGTACACAAGGTGAATGAATAGAAAAAATAAAAAAAAAGTCTTTGAGGACCTTTTCAATGGACCTGCAGCCCTTGAAAACATTTTAAAATATTTATACTTGACTGAAAATTAGCTTACAAATTGCTCTACTCTTTAGCTGTTTCAAATGTTAAGAAGAGATCTCAAGTAGTGTGGTCAAAAAGTCAACCCACCAGATGTACGGAAAACAGAGTGATACAATGCATTATTGTTCCCTTTTAGTGAGGTGCCAGCTTTACATCTAGGTCCTTATGCGTCACCCTTGAGTTCTGTGGGTGCCTGACTCTACCCGCTAGGCAACAGTCCCTTGGAAGCCCTATTAAATAAGAATTATCCTATTCATGGCATACCCATAAATGTGAAGTAGGAGGAAGAGTTCACGCTGCATTTTACAAATGTAAATGTATAAACCTAATGATAGACCAAGTTACAACATTTGAAAAGGGTTTTCAACTTCAACACTATTGCGATTACCCTCAACCTCACTGCTAGTTTAAGTTAAGCTTTTAATTAAGTTTATGCCCTCAGTCCCAGGCAGAGGAAAAAAAGAAGTTGCAGGACAGAGATCCTTTTGTCAGCTGAGCTTTGAGCGGGTCTAGGAGGGTATCATGGGATAGCAAAAAAAGGGAACAAATATTCTCTCACCTCCCAGGGCTTTCCTCCTTCATGCAGAAGAGTCATTTACTGGGCCCTTCTGGCTGCCTTACGTAGCTAACAATACTGCCGAAGCCCTGAGCCCAAGTTACGATATTCTCCAACTCTTTCTCTGTCTTACTCCTTTATCCCTTCAACGTTCTGTAAGGAATAGGACTTTCCAGCAACTCTTCCTTGGTGAATATATACTTCAATGAAATGCCGCTCAGCCCTGCAAAGAGCCGGGCGCAAGGGGCGAACAGTGGAGAATCCTGAAACCCCACCACTGCTCCAAACAGGAGAAACGCCGCACAAGATGCAGGGGAGCAACTATAACAGGAGTAGGAAACCAGACTCTTTAATGTCATGTCTTCAGTTCTCAGAAGAAAGTCTTCATGGGCACATGACAAACAAACATTTTAACATGCAAGCCACCTGGTTTATACAACCTCAAGTTAAAAGGTAGTGCAAGAGACACAGATTACAGTCCATCTTGACCACAGACGGGGTCGCAGCCAAAGTGCCATCATATTCATTATGAGATTTGGTAGAAATACCCTTTAAGGAGTTTCCTCCCATTGGAACAACATGCAGTTTTACTCTTTGCAGATAATCTCTTTCTGATGCACCCTCCAAAAGCGGTGTTTTCCTTCAGACCGCATGCATCAGTAGTTGAAGTGCTGAAGGGACCAAGGCCCCAGCAAACATTCGTTTAATGACACAATGGGATCTGATCCCAACAGTTGTGCCACCTGTTACGCCACACGTGCATGGCAGGAGGTCAGTTGTGGAAAATCAGGGATGAGATCCAAATTGCATCATTGCTACTTGCCGACTGTATCCAGGCTTCCCCCTGTATGGGCAAGTTGGAAAAGTGCCTGCGGGTCCAGCCTGGCCCACAATCAGCGACTGTCAGCTGGTCCCCAGGAACCTACAGGGGACTTGAACTGGCTCTGGTGCAGCCTGGGCCCAGGCTGATAATCAGATGACTGTCAAAACCCCACAGCCCACAGCTCAGGCCAGGCTGCCAGCCGCAGGGAATCAGAGGCTCCCCGCTGGGGAGAGGGAGCTGAGGGGCTTTCCTCCCTGCCAGGAACCTCCGATTCCTCCTCCCGGGCAGTCCCGTCAGAGCTGCTGAGCCCAAGATTTAAAATCCCCCATGGGGAATGCATGGCTCTCTGGAAAGCTTCCCATGTGCCAAAACCCACAGCGCACATCTACATGCTCCACTTTTAAAGGTCTGAGCCACAGTGAGCCAGACGTCAGGGACACGCTCCTTCAGGTCAAGCTCAAGGCTGCCCCAACCCCTCCAATTGCCTGCAGGGATTGGACAGGTCTAGGACCTGATGCTGCCCCCCATCTGAGCCTGCTGACCAGGTAGGGGACAGTTGGGTGCCAGACATCTATGCTCTGCCAAGCATGGGGATCCGTCATGGGTCAGCCCTGACATGCTATACGTTCAATTTAAGGCACAGTACAAAAGAGCCACAAAATGTTACAGATGTGGAATCTCTTTGTGGTTTGTTTGATGTATTATCACATCATAAATTGGCTCTAACACGGGACAGGTTACTATTTATATCACGATGAACATCTTAAATCATGTCTTAAATGTAATGTGCGTCAGGGCCCTAAATGTCATGGGCAATGGCTTTCACATGCGGGTGCCTATAAACAATACTCGAGTAGTTAAGTACTTAGTGGCCCACACGGGATTGAGCAGCTAGCTCAGCAGCCCTCACGGGACTGTTTTGCTCCCTGCAAATTGCAGAAGAGGCCTATTCCTTGGAAGTGGTGTTCTGTGTTTTAAACAGTGAATCAGACTGGACTTGGAGCCAGCTCTACTATACCAGCTACCCAAAAATGGTTCTTCGGTAACTAGAGAGCAAGTTATTCCAGCCTTCAGACCACTTTCTCTTTCGGGAACATGGCCTTTGGCAAAGCCATATTTGCACGTGGCAATCAAGGGCAGTCTGTATGGCTTTAGCTACAAACACAGCCCCTCTCATGTGCTTGCCAAAAAGATTTGCACTCACCAAGGCATTATTGAGAGGTTAGTATAAGATGTTTATTAAGCCAAGTGGTATACAGCATCACAATACATACACTACTAGAATCCAAAATCATAATATACAGGCTCAGAGACGTGAATAAAGTTATAAAATATTCTAAAAAGTTTCTACATCATCTTTAGCAACTGGGCAAAATACACATGGACAGCATATGAAGTTTAAATAAAGCAACTCACAAGCGTGGTAGCTTCCTGGCTATTTGTGAAGAGCACTTTGGCATATTCTGTTACTGCACTGAGTCATCAGCAAGATGCAGAGTACATTTTTCTATGACTTACAAAAGGCATAATTGGAAAGCACAGTACCAGGATTAAAGGCCCCTTCCCCCTCCCTCCGAAAACATGCATTACATTTCACTCCAGAAAGTCACAGCTTCAAACATGCATGACGTCTTTGATCTGTTTGTTAGTAAATTTTCCATCAAGAACATTTCAGTGCTACAATGAAATCAAAACGTTTTCTTTTTCTACTTTCAAAAACAAAATCCCAAACAAACAAGAACCATGATGAAAAGAAAATACAGAAATAGAGGAAAAACAGAAAAAAATTAACTCCATAGGTAGAAGCCTCGTGATAAGTATAATGAAATGAATAATTTACCGTAGGATTTGATACAGGGACCGGATCCCCAGGGGTGCCCCAATTTAAGATCAACTTTTGTTTTGTGCGGTGGGGCAAGTGCCAAGCCGGGAACTTTCTAAAGCTCTTTGAATCTTTTGCAAGGCAAGCTGACCTAGCCAAATGTCACCAAAGCCAAACATTTCCTCCTAAGCAATCCTTTAGAGATGCCCATTCAGCAAAAGAAAGTTGTTATTTGGGAAGCTGCATCTTTAGTTACTCATTCCTGGCATCTGGCACCACTGCCCAGGTACAGAGGAAGACTGACTTGGGTCACCTTGCCCAAACGGTTGTCTGGTATACCACCAAACTACACAGTTGGTCCAATAATATTGTCTCTTTCCTCTCCATCCGACTCCCCAGTCACCACCCCCAGGTCTCATCACTAAGCAAAGCCCCTTCCAGCTAGGCAGAAGTGTTAACCTAGTCTTACAGAAAGTCTAGATAGTCATCATCTCTCTACAAAAAGGCCTACATACTTTGGGGCTGAGTCCATAAAAACAGAGGGGAAATTCTAGGTGCTGATAAAGGAAGCTCTCACTCCACAACTAACTGGTTTTGCCTCTCACATTTGGACCGCAGTGACAAGCAGCCACCACCCACTCAAGACAGAGGGAAAATTGCTTTTTTGTTCTAACGGAAAGTTTACAGTACTCAAGTATAGAGGTATCCTTCTCTGGTTTCCTCTCCCACACAGCACTTACCAGTCCTACTTCACTACAAGCTCCTCAATACTAGCAGAACTGCTCCCTCGCACTTTTTATAAAAGAGACCAACCTACCCAAGATGAGGAAAGATTATCAAATCGATAACGTTTTTCAGACCACCAGAGAAGTGGAAATCCAGTGGTCATAACAAGAACATTTCTGTCTACATGGGACAGATTGTCACTAAAGACTGCTCACCACAAAAATGCAGAAAGGCCGAATGCTGAATCTCAGCAATACAGCTTCAATCCCAAATGCCATTTTTACCCCATTTCTCAAGACAAATTATTTTAATAAAATACTGCGGTCATGACCTAGTAGTCTAGTCCTGACCGCTAAAGAGATTGCCAGTCTGTAGAAACCATACAGCAGCTCCACAATGCCTACAACCGCAGATCAGAACAAGACTACTGAACGCTTTCATTTTCCTATGTAAGCCCTTGTCTAATCTATAACATCTCATCAGAATAAACTGAACGTGCACCCATCTCGTAGGACAAAGCTAATACCGACTGTTCAAAGATCTGGAAATTGGTATCATGAGGCTGTCAGCCTTAACTAGGCCTTGAATGGTGAGCAAAGGCAGTAATAACCTCCTGTCAAACTGAAAATTAAAAAGTCTCTCAAACTCTGATACACATCACTTAACAGGCTGATTACAAGCAGGAGTCAAGATAGTAATGCTGATGCGTTATCTTTCGGAGGGGCAGGTGAGCCCTCCAGAGAGGGATGCAATAGTACATCTCCAAAGAAAACCGAGAGCTGCAGCCAGGGCCCGCACCAATTCAACAAGCGACACTTGCAGCGAGTCACTACCGAGCGCCGCAGTACCGTGTTCGGTACCACTCTGATGCTGTCAAGTGTTCGGGTGAAAGTCTCCTCATTAAAAGCTGATGGATGCTTTGACCTAAATCAGACGACTGGCCTCCTAGCACTTGCCTCCTGCCAGTTCAAAAAGTCTCATTCTACTTCAGACTGAATTGCACACGGTATCCTTTTCCTACAGCGTTTGTGACAGTTCTGTGCTCAGCCAAAGCAATTGTGCTCAACCCCAAAAGCGGCTTTATTTGGAGGGTAGGTGAAAGAAATATGGCAGCTGAGTGATAGTGCCTCCACGAGACAAACTTCAAACTCAAAAGACCAGAAGTGCAAGAGGCTCTCATGAATACCACGTAAAACTTAGCCTTGACTTGGTTTTTGATTTTATAGCAGAGCAATTCAAAACAGTTCCTGGTCTAGAAAAACCCTAGTCTTCGTCCTCTGGAGTTTATAGTTGTTCGTATGTGCCTTTGGAACAGACTGTATTAACTCGCATACCAGACGCACCTTTGACCAAAAATCAGCCCTCCAAAATTGGGGTATGTCTGAAGCTGATTTTTCTTCATTGGAATAGAAGCATGGAGATGCTGTGCTACAGGAGCCAGGAAGCTGCAGGGATCGAGTCCAGCGTTAATACTTTCACAGCCACAGCAGTAAAATGGTTTCAATACTGGCTGTTTTGAGCAAAACCTAGTGAGCTGACTGAGGGCAAGTGAGCTGCTGCATGCAGTCAGTCTCTTGGCTGTGATTTTCCTACCTTCTGCCTTCCAAATACAAGATATGGTCTTACTGGGATAGAAGCAGGGTGGTATGCAAGAAAATACTTATTTTTAAATCTACGTGAGTAGCAGGAAAAGGCACATGAAAATGAGAACCATGAGCAAAGGTATATATAAACAGAAACAAGACTAAGCCCCTCTGAGCATGTAGATTAAGGAGGGAAAGCCCCCTAAATGTGCATGCCAGTTCTACACTAGTAGCTGGTTTTCACGTGACTTGCAGCTACGTGGGGACAGGAGTAGCCACTGCCAATGATATGCCAAACCTACAGACAGATCCATGGGAGGCCAGAGGCACTGTCTCTTCATTCAATACAGTTGGCACCACATCAAAATTACTAATGGGAGCATCATACCAAGTTAGATGTAATTCTTGACAGGTGACCTATATTTTTGTTTCTCCACTAGTCAAATTCAGTCTTCAGATATTTTTTGCCAATGACAGGCAAAAATGAATTTGTAGCCTAGCCTGATGCTATTCCCACAGCAGCAGTCAACATACATGAAACTTTAATGAGACCAGAATTCTTCTCTTGCTTTCAAGTTTGACGTAACCAGTATGGGATCAAAGCAACTGTGCTTTACTGAGACTTGCAGTCCAACAGCAATTGCTCTTTTCCTTTGTCCCCAACCCCCTCTCAATCGCCAATTGGACAACAACAGGATTATTTTGTTCCAAGTGGGAGATCAATATACTGCCCTCTCAGGAGATACCAATTTGAGATGTAGTTATCTTTAACGCTTTTACAGTAGAGTCTAAGTGGAGACACTTGTTCAGAACAAAAAGAGTAGTTAAGAAATTAAAATCTTATCAGGTGTCAAAGCAGTAGGGTGAAGGCAAGTGCAGAACAGGATTACTCCGAGGGTGTGATCAGTGGTGGGGAAGAGGGCAGGAGAGCTGCAGTCGTGGTGGACCCACCCCCTATGAAAGCACAGCCAAGATTTATTGGTTAATCCCAGTGAGAAAGGTTTTCAAATAAGATTAAAAATAATAATGATTAAATAAAAAATGGAATTAAAAGGTGACTGGAAAAAAAACAACAACACAAAAACACTGACGAGTTGCTAAAACAGTGCAGTTAAATCAGTCATGCACATTTGTGCTTACACAAAGAAAGGAGGGTTTCAACAAGCACTGCAGAGCAGAGAGGGAGAGGAGGACTGATCGGCCGACAGCAGTAGTGGGACAGTACAGCTACCCTTTGGTTTCTTCTACACGTAAAGTCCAGGGATGGACAGCAAGAGCTCTGTAAAATGCTGAAGGTTTTAGAAGTGTAATGGCAGGTACAAAAGGACATTGGTCTCGTGTCAGTAGCAGCCCCAGTATTAGGAGACAGTCTAGGCTTCTAGGAGGAGAAAATAGAAAAAGGGGGGAAAGAAATAGGAGAAGGGAAAGGGACAGGGATAGGGGCAAAAAAGCGGAAGTCATTAGTAAAACACGAACATTAACGCAACAAACTGCGTATCAAGCAAGAGTTCATTTAGCACAGGCAGCAGATTTTCCAGACACCAGATTAGGCGCACAGGAAAAGTTTCTTTTATTATAAATCTGAAATCTCACTCATGCTGCAGCATGACAACCATCTGACATGCAGAAATTAAGCACGTTTCTGTATTCGTAGCTTAGTCCTGCTGGCAGCGTTCTGCTGGGTTCAGTCTCATGCTGTAAACTGCCTCAGGAGCGACCGACATCCCTGGCGTGTCAGAATAGCCAGACACTATCCAGGGGAGTTATTGCTCATTTGGAAAAAGAGGGGGAGCGGATGGGTGAGGGGAGAGGACGGGGGGAGAACAGAACAATGCATTTTTCTGAGAACTGACTAATTCCAACTTCTGCACACATCAGATATCTGCACACAACATTGCATGCAATAAAACTCAGCAAGTCAGTGCGCCGGTCAGACTCTGCATACATTCCACAATAGAAAAAAATGGCATGCAGCCACCGAGACCAGGGAGTTTAAAAAAAAATTGGATGCATTCATGTGCCCAATTCCCAGAATTACACTGCACCCATCTCCCGAACACCTCCAGTAAAGCCTGTTAGTTTCAGGAACCCATTTAAACGTGGCTTTATTTTCCTAAAGCTCTCCAGGGCCTCATTCTAGTCCATCTATTCCTCCAGCAGCTGTCCGTCTCAACTGGTCTGAGGGTCTAGAAAATGAACACCCTTTGCTGTGCCTGCTTTCTGAAACAGTCAGCTTGCATGTTTGCGCTCATCAATTCTGCATCTCACTTCCAACCCCTGAAAACTCCCTGTGTCTGTGCATCTAAATAGCATTCTCTGTCTATTATTAACTAACAAGCCATATGAGCTTCAATGTTTGAGATATTTTGAAAAGACTAGGAAATAAGCTGGCATTGTGTGCATTTCCCGTCACTCTGAAAACCCTAATTAAACTGATGCCTGCAAAGCAACTTAGCTTTCCAGAGTGCCATTCCTATCCCTCTGATGTTGCCTTCAGACAGGCCTCACCAGAAGACTGCGAACTTCACCTGACAAATTCAAGTCCCAATCTGAGCCTCAATTAACAGGCTGCAGATGCCTACAAATATTTGATCGTGTTTTTAATATTTGGAATCTGAAGGATTAACATCCCTTCATTACTGTCCCAGACTGGCCCCTATGGAAGGCGATTCCCAAACTCTCAAATCAA
This sequence comes from Crocodylus siamensis, assembly GCF_052110815.1. Lineage (NCBI taxonomy): Eukaryota > Metazoa > Chordata > Crocodylia > Crocodylidae > Crocodylus > Crocodylus siamensis. The sequence goes on from NC_143399.1 coordinate 205,461,665, forward strand.
TCTTTGAGAAGAGAAAAGCATGAGCTGGTAAGTCTTAAAATGTGACGTCACTGTGGGCCAAGTCTGGATTTCACTTTTTCCAGCATCTATATAAATACTGAGGAGAGCATCCTAAGCATTTTTAGTGAAGCTCAGGGGGACACCTTATCTTTACTCTTAACTGCAAGATCTGCACCCCTACATTGCCAAGTAGGTACACCCTCCCCCATTTTAATTAAAAATTCTCATCCTCTGACAAAAAAGGTAGGCATGTGTGGGTATGACCACATGCAACTAAAGCCTGAGTATTGACATGCATAAGAGTTTTCCATCTCCTTCACCCTCAGGTTTGCCTTCCTCACAGCTAGACCTGCAGGAGCAAAGAATGCTATTGCTGGACAACACAGATTTGGGCGAGGCTGGATCACTGCCATTATAGTGCATTGGGCTTTAGTCTGCCAGGGAAACACCTCTGATTAGTGCCAAGGATAAGGAACTGCCAAGAACCCCATCCGTATCCTTAGTGGAGTAAGGATTGCTAAAATGCCCTGTGCATGTACTGGCATACAGTGCTGTGCTATTTCCCTTTACTGGTTACCTACGGGAACACTTGACAGTCTCAGTTAACCGGAAGGTGTCTTCCTCAAAGGGACTGCCTCGATATACTGACAAGCGAAACAGTGATCTAACACATTGTAAAGTATTGTACGTCAAGATGATTCACTCATTCAGGTCCCCCATAACGTAAGATTTGCCCACCTATTCATGTTGTTTCTCTTTTTTTAGCAGTAATTCTAGAATAGCTTTGAGTTTTGAGAGACAGAGAGAGAGAAAAAGTAGTAGTTTCAGAATGTCCTTAAAATTCCAGCATGTTGCCAAAGTGAGTGAGTTTAAGAGAGGTTTTAAGGGAAGCGGAGTCTGGGAGAAAAGAACGAACATACCAGAGAAGATGAACAGCTACATCAGAACAACCAGAGAATTTTTGCGAGAGCCAGTTAGGGGAAACCCAAAACTAACATTAAGAGAACATGTATGTAGTCTGGAGGTGCATCATAATGGCAGCTGCATTTGGAAACTGGACAAAGAACCAGTGGAAAGGTACACTCAAGTGATGCATTAGTATCTGTAATCCCTTAAAGAGTTAAGTTTAATATCAGTATCTTAGATAGCATCTGTCCTAGGTTAACTACGGATAAGGTAGGTGAAGTTTTCTAGAGTCCTTCATACACGTGCAATTCTGGGACAAAAGGAACAGTTCTAACTTAAAAGTTTAAAGAAATAAAACTCAAGACAGGCTGGGAAGAGAAAGTCGCACAAAAGAACGCTTTGCCAGAATGAAGCTCGCTTAGAATCAAGTGTTTCCTCTTGGTGCAGCCAAGTCCCCCAACGCCCCACGTTTCATCCAGATTTCCCACTCTTACCTGTGTTGTAGTCTCCTATGCCATGGTCACCATTCTCCAGTACAGCTGCTGGTCCAGAAGCAGAGCTACCTGCAACAACCACAAGGAATATCAATGTGTGGACAGATGTCATTCCCTGCCTATGCAGAGTCTTCCTGACATTTGATTAACAAGTAGTTCAAACTCTCTCTTCAGGCTGGGTCGATTCCTCTAGGCTGCTACAAAAGCTCTCTGGGCAGCCTCTCTAGCTGCCTTCTCTCTGCAATAAAATATTTGCCATCTTCTGAGAACCTTAATAGTCCCATGAAACTGGCCCCAAACAGTATAAATAGGGACTTGTGCAATCATCCATTTCACAGTTCCCACTAGCCAAGTCATAACATTTGGTTAATCTTGCTTCTGAAGGAAGGCCTGTAGCACATGTCCCTTAAAAGGGATATTAATAAGGCGCATTTTATCTTTGAAGTTATATGCATCTATTAATGCTAAGCTCTCTTGGCTTTACTGATTGCTATGTTGCATGTAGATACTATCATTATAATCAAAGGCTATACATTAGCCAAAGAACTTGAGCACAATGTTTAAGAGAAGCTTGCATGTGACTCTCCTAAACCAGTTCAGGAGTGAGATCATATCACACAAAGCTCTTGATACAAGTAGAGCATACACTGACATATCAAGAGCCTCCAGGTGTTGCAAAGGTCCTTCGGCAGGGGATACATCCCTTTCTCTTACAGAGAATATTTGAACCTTAAGGAGACTGTGACATTTAAATCCTATGTTTCAAATTGCTTCAAAATGAGCCTGATACTTTATTGTTTTAATTTATGGAGCTGCCAAAACATCGCATAGGACAGAACCCGGCTGGTTCCATCCTTTAACTATGTTAGAGGTAGGAAGCTTGAAACAGGTTGAGAGTTATTTTTCTAGGTGATACAGCAAGACTAGAGCCCTAAACCAAAACTTTCCTTCTCTGATTTACAATTCAGGACCAATGCAGAAAACTGATGTACTTCTCCTAGCCAAACTTTAAATCAATACATACGGTTCAGGGTACTTGCGTATAAGAACATTTCAGTTTGGACAGATTACAAAGTGTAATGTTCAACATCTACATGTGAGGTTATTTATGTGTGTCAGCTACATAGGAGTACTTAATTGATCTTATCTGCATGACGCCTTAAAAAAAAAAAAAAAAAATCTATCTATCTATCTATCAGAAGGCAGCGCACTGCTGAAGAACCAGCACTTACCTGCTCCGTTAGTTTCCATCAGCACTTTCACTAATTTCAAGAGCAGGCAGAGCCCACCCCACTCAAAGACTGCTTAAGGGAGAACTGTCTTAGAGTATTAGGATCTGCACCCTACCTGAAAAACTCAAAAGGCAAACAAGCCCTGAGGCCCCATGGACAGGTAAAACAACTGGGAAGCAAAGGAAATTGGTTTTAATCCAAAATGCTGTCATCAAGGTACTCTGCAACCTTGGAAGATCACATCATTTTGAGTTTCCGCAAGCACAAAATATGAAAAATGCTTATGCATCTTTGAAAAGTTATTTGAGATCTATGAACAAGCAGCATAATGGAAATTAGCAGCCTGCAATACTATAATTTTAAAGAAAATGCATGTATTGCTCTATTACCCAAGCAGCTCTCTCTGACCCCCAAATATGCAGAGACAACTTGAAACCGATGCCACAATTCCAACCCAGGACTGTTCAGCTAGTTAGTAACCATACCCACCCTGCATCCTGCTCCACGAGATTTGTAAAAGGACTACAATTTAAATCAGAAAGCAGTCATTTTCTAAAACGCATCATAATCATTTAACAGCTGGATCCCATTGGAGTTTAGTTTGCCAAAATTCTTGGACTTCAGGCAACCACTTTAAGCAGACGTTACAAGGCCATTTACTAAGATGATGATGAAAATCAAACTCCTTGCAATAAAGAAAATCTTTGACTACTTCCTTATCTTTTCTTCCAAGCAGTGCTGCTTAACTCCTAAGAACTGATCCCATTTTTTCAGTTGTGAACAGTAAAAGATAAGAGACTGCAAGGATCATAAAGCAGCAATAAATCTGCTACTTCTTAAGAGCAGGTTTAGCTCCTCTGGTTCCTTATGCACCAAGGTAATGAGTCAGCCTGTGGCACCCTGGGGTGCCACGAGATCCTTTCAAGTGTGCCACAAAATGATAGCACTATTAGGTTTACAAACACAATTCACAAGATAAACCCAGAGATTTCAAACAGGAATCCAGCTGCAGTCTTTGCAAAAGAAATCCTGCTCTTTTTTTATTTTCCTGTAGAGAAAGAATAAAAACTAAGAGTTGACACTTTCCCAGGGGTGCCTTGAGTCTACAAAGTTTGAGAACCACTGCACTGAGGCATCACTTTTTCCTAAACCGTCTCAAGCAGTGACCCTTTAAAATGTCATTTTCCCTACTACTTAGGGGTACTAATTGCCCTTTCTGGCAGTCCAGTGTTCTACCTGAGAATGCTAATATTAGTGGTAAAAGCAGAGCAGGACTCGTAGTAGAGATGCTGTCTTTTGTTAGACCAATATCAGTGGTGTTCATCTTAGACTGCCACCTGACCCACTAAAGCAAAGAGAAGTCTTTCCATGTACTTCTAACAGGAGTTCTCTCTGAGCTGACCCATTTTTCCTAAAGGAAAGTCTAAATTAATTTTCCAGTTTCTTCTATAAAACCCACATCAGCCAGCTCTTCAGATCTGCAGATACTACAGGAACCCCAGGACCTTCTACTCCTACACTGTCAACAAGAGCAATGGATACACCGTCTTCAGGAGAGCTGGAATTTTACTACTACAATAGGACCTCATTAATTTACACCAACAACTGGAGGGCCTATGGCACGTTGCTGAATTTTGTGGAAGGGTGAACAAACAAATGAAAAGCAAAGCAAACCTGGCTCCATTTATAAAGCTGCTTCAGTTTGCCGGTAAGCGTGCTGTACATTTTGCAAGAATAATGACAGCTCTGCAATGAGATCTGAGTGCTGAACAATAGCAGACAGGGGAAGCATAAAAATATGTGCAGAGCAGGCAGATTCTGCTGTAGGCCCCAGCAGTGTGGCATCTGTAACAAAGGAAGTGCTGGTCTCCACACAGGCAGGAGGCATTTGTTATAAAAAAAATGAAAAGAACTTAAAATAGCCAGAGCCGTTTAACTACACACACATTAAAAACATCCCATACAGCTCAATAGCTCAAAGTTTCCTATGCTTCTATCACGTGTTTTTGTCGATCTCCATCAAAGGTAGCAGTTTCCCTTTTCTTTGGTAATTTTAGAGGGTCTTTTAAGTGTAAAAAAGAGTCAGGTCCAATTTTAACCTAAATTAAGTGATAACATATTACTGATGTTTACAGTCCGAGTCACAGGGGGCTTGTCATACCTGCAGAGACAAGCATCGTGTCCTGAATGAATAATGGCTGCAGATTCAAGGCTCAAGCATCTGAGATCAAGTATCACATGGGTGGGCAGGCACCAGAGGCCCACATTTCTAAAGACCACTACATTTGTCAGCCACGTCATTAGCAATCCCAATTCTCCAGGCAAGTCTACATAAGAGCAGAACCACACCTGACTGCAAGGAGCCCCACCAAGTGGGCTGTATTATCAGATGTGCCCCATCCATTGGCAACAGGATTATGCACAGGAGTCCATTATAAAGTTTCACTTGGAGAACAATCTTAGTCAGTAGCCACACTCCCTGTCTTTTACCACTGAGCAAGATGGAGCTCCATAAACATCTTGTGAAATTATCCAAATTAGACCATCTAATCCCAAAAAAGACTAGGACTAAAACAACTGTGAGTACGTCAATGCCCAAAGTCAGCTGTGCTTCCTCACTTCAAAATTAGCTCAGCAAACACAGCTTCCTTCAGTGTGATGTTAATCTCCTGCAATACGCTACCTTCAGTGGTGCACAGGATAAGTCAATACAAGGTCTACTCCTGTATTGCAAAAAAACAGCTTCAAAAAAATCAGGCAAGCAGAGCACCTCTTTTAAAAGCGCTCAGGAGGAAGGCAGGATCCTCTTCTGCAGCCCCCTAACCCTGCTTCAGAAACCAACTGGAAAGCCATGATGGCATTCACTCCTGCCGCCCCAGGTATGCCAACCGTCCTTGAAGGCACAGGCTTAAGCCTCACCCAGGTTCCTTTCTCCAGCCAGCAACAAAGAAGTGTTCTTAAAAAGGGAATTTAAAAAAGAGAAGGAAAAACCACCGAATCATAAGTGTGGCAGACGGGCTAGGCAACAGCTGTGGCATTTGTAATAGCTTGTCATTTGTGTTCCCAGAGAGTTGGCACGACTTTTTTTAATATGTTTATATAAAAAGGTTTAAGAGATTATGGAACTGGTTTAAGATGGAGAGGAAATCTGTGTGCATTCACTGGTGAGCCCAGATGCAAGTGTGCAGACACCTCCGTATAGCAAACGGTTAACTGGGCAGAGCTTGGAGTTATCCCCTCAACAGATTACTGCATGAAAGCTCTTACTGTGTGGTGGGGCAACATCTGCAGTCATATATGGGCTAAACAAAAAACAGACTCTGAAGGTATGTTCACCACGCGCCCAGAGGCACACACCCCCGCCCCTTCCCTGCTGCGCTCGGGAACATGAAAACTATGACGACTGACCCCCCCCCCCCCCCCAGCTTTTAAGTAGGATACTGTAAGCAAACTGCATGAGATAGGAACCCCAAGTCATGAGGACTGTTACCAGTTCCATCTCCTCCCTCCCCGCATCATTAAGCCTTTGCACAAATCAAAACTTACTCCTAAATTCTGCTATTTTGAGGGAGAATTTACAACTTTCCCAGCAATCTTCTCAGGCCCCGATCCTCTACCCTTGTGAACACAACTGTTTAAGAACCAAACTGTAAAGATGCCCCAAATAATCCTCATCCTAAATCGCAACAAAATATTACTTGCATTTGACAAATGGATCAGAGGATTGACTTTTTACATAAACATTTTTAAGATGATCTGCTTTAACAAATGCCCTCAAGCAAAATGGATGGAACCAATATATTAAATAGTAATCCCTACATCAGTGATTTGGCCTGGTATATAACGTCGGCTCAGCCATGCTGTTCTGAACACGTTTTTAAATTCAGCAATTTGCAGGGGTGAGGGGAGGGAGAGAGAAGGGGGCCTTGCAGGCCAACCCTCTAGAGGGAGGTCCATTTTATTGCTTATACCATGGCAAGATGCACAGAGGGCAGGTTCGCTTGGACTCATCAGGAGGTTCAATAGAAAAATCGTGCCTCGAGAAGCCAACACGAAAGATGCCATGGGAACAATACAGCTCAAACAACTTTGGAGATAAATGAGATGTGTGCATGGGCACAAGGACCTGCAATCCCCTGCAGAACAGGTGGCTTGAACTCCCTTGAGGCAGGAACTCGACTTGTGCACCTGCCGCGCTCCCGACTGCATCCATTCAGAAGTCACTAAAGTAGCTAAAAGTAATTATTTAAATTATATACGTTGGGGATTTATTTTCTCTCATGCTTGAGTTTAGGAGATGTGTAGGCCATGCTTAGAGTTCTTCCTTGAACTTTTTTTTTTTTTTAAATGAAAACCAAGAGGCACCTGATTGCTTGCACCCAGAATTGAGGGCTAACGACATGACTGGCAATAAAGGCAGGAGCCAACCCCTGCACTGACATCACACGTGAATGGCAAAGTGCATTTTGTCCATGCAGTGACGGGCTCAGCAAAACATAATGACAACAGTGGATCTCTCCACTGGGATGCCAAAGAGTTTATGATTCAAGCCACATATATGTTTTAAGAGAGACTTAAACAATCAATTTTCAGCTATACACTTACAGAGAACTGCACAAATACTATGAAATCCCAGTGGATTAGTAATTCCTAGGATATGAATCAACTCCATGTTCTTGTCTATGCCAGGGATGGTCATTCAGGCCCTGCCTCCCGACTCGACGGCTGCACTCGCGCCTCCTCAAGTCCATTCAAAACACTTGTGGACAGTTGCTCTGGCAGAGCCAGGCTCCCCTTTGCAGTGTCAAGCTACAAGCTTGCCTTTTTTCCAGCCTTTACAGTTTAAGCCTAATATACCAAGTTGGTCTAAGCCCATGCGACACATTTTCCCTTTCAAAAGCACTGTCAACTATGTCCCCAACTCAGAAGATCAACAAACAGCAATTCTACCTCCCGTTTTCCCATCCACAGCTCTGCGCATAGGATTCGCGATCCTAGATCACCTAACAACTGTGAAAGGCAAGGGGCAGAGGAAACTGTGTCATGCTGCTACCAAAATAATGTGCGTCAAGCCCCACCTTCATGCCTTTTACTGAAACCATAATAAGCTTCACTTCTATTCCCCACAGTTAATTATCTTGCCTGAACGCTATCAACTATACAAGACAACCCCAATGGGACTGAATGCAAAACCTCTGTTCGAGGTCTTTCACACTGCTCTGCTAGTTGACTTTAAAGACAACAGCTGTGTGATATAAAGCTGATCTAAAAACAAAATTGAGGCTGTAGGGTTTCCTTAGGTTGCTTTGTGTGCTGTACCGATATTCAGACTAACCTCCGTGATTCAAGAGCCCAACCTGGGCTAGACAAACTCAAGTATTATGCCAAGATTTCTACAATTATGCTTAAGGTACTTCATCTCCAAAGTATACTCTGAAGTAAGGGGGACTTAGGATGGTACCCGTGGAGTTTCATAGTTTCTAGGGTCGGAAGGGACCTGAGCAGATCATCTAGTCTGACCCCCTGCCATGGCAGGAAAGAGTACTGGGGTGAAACGCCCCCAGCAAGTGTTCATCTAACCTCCTCTTAAACACCCCCAGGTTAGGAGCCCGCACCACTTCTCTTGGAAGCTGGTTCCAGCTCCTAGCCGCCCTGACCGTGAAGTAGCGCCTCCTGATATCTAGCCTAAACCTCCCCTCTGCCAGCTTGTGACCGTTATTCCTGGTCACTCCTGGCGGTGCTCGGGGGAACAGGGACTGCCCCGGTGCCTGCTGGTCCCCCCGGACTAGTTTATAACAGGCCACTAGATCCCTCCTTGGCCTTCTCTTTTGGAGGCTGAACAGGTTCAGGTCCCGTCGCCTCTCCTCGTAGGGCCTGCCCTGTTGTCCCCTGATCATGCGAGTGGCCTCCTCTGGACCCTCTCCATGCTGTCCACATCCCTCCTGAAGTGCAGCGCCCAGAACTGGACACAATACTCCAACTGCGGCCTGACCAGTGCCGCATGGAGGGGGAGGATCACCTCCCTGGACCTGCTCGAGATGCATCTGTGGATGCAGGACAAGGTGCGGTTGGCCTTCCTGACCGCGTCCCCACCACTGCCGGCCCATGTTCATCTTGGAGGCAATGATGACCCCCAGATTCCTTTCCGCCTCCGTGCTGACAAGAGGGGAGTTCCCCAACCTGTAGGTATGGTGCCGGTTGTTCCTCCCCAGGTGCGTCACCTTGCACTTGTCGGTGTTGAAACCCATCCTATTCTCGTCCACCTACCCTTGTAACCTGTCTAGGTCTGATTATAGCCTGTTGCATCCTTCCAGTGTGCCCACGTCCCCCCACATCTTAGTGTCATCAGCAAATCTGAACAGGGTGCTTTTTACCCCCTCATCCAAGTCACTGATGAAGATGTTGAACAGTGCGGGCCCGAGGACCGAGCCCTGTGGGACCCCACTGCCCACATCCTTCCAGATTGAGAAGGACCCATCCACTACCACCCTCTGGGCGTGGCCCTCCAGCCAGCTGGCGACCCATTTGACTGTATGGGTGTCTACACCACAGCCCCCAGTTTCTTAATGAGAACAGGGTGAGTGTCAAAAGCCTTCCGGAAGTCCAGGAAGATTATATCCACTGCTACCCCTGCATCTAATGATCTGGTGATCTGATCGTAAAAGGCCACCAGGTTGGTCTGACAGGACCTGCCATTGATGAACCCGTGTTGGTTGCCCCCAAGCATGCAGTCTCCTGCTGGCCCCTCCTGGATGTGTGCCAGCATAATTTTCTCGAACAACTTGCCTAGGATCAAGGTGAGACTAACCGGCCTATAGTTTCCCGGGTCCTCCTTCCTGCCTTTTTTGAAGATGGGGACCACGCTGGCCCTCTTCCAGTCCTCCGGTACCTCACCAGAGCACCACGAGTGCTCGTAAAGCTGTGCCAGGGGACTTGCAATGACCTCGGCCAGTTCCTTTAGAACTCTAGGGTGGAGATCATCTGGGCCGGCTGACTTGAATACGTCCAACCCCTCCAGAAGCTCCCTAACTAAATCCTCGCTAACCCGTGGCTCAGCTGTGCCTCCCCCGGGGCCTGAGCGGGGCCCAGCAGGGAGGTGGCTGTTCTGGTCCCTACTTCGGAAGACGGAGGCAAAGAAATCGTTAAACGTGTTAGCTTTGCCGTCTGGTGTGACAACCAAATTTCCCAACACATCCTGCAAGGGCCCCACATTACCCGGGACCTTCTTTTTACCCCCATGTACTTAAAAAAGGACTTCTTATTGTCCTTAATCTGGAAAGCTAGCCCCAGTTCCATCTCTGCCTTGGCCTTCCTAACTACCCCCCTACATCCCTGAGCAACTGCAGAATAGTCCTCCCTGGTGATGACCCCTTCTTTCCATTGGGTGTAAGCCTCCTTTTTAACATTCCCAGATGCTTTTGGTGATGAGTTGTACCACAACCGACCAGCTGCAACCTTCCTCTTCGCTGTGCTCCCCAGCCACTACCCCTAGCAGACTCAGCACTGCATGCTAGGACCTGTGGTTTCTGCAGCCCTGACTATTTAAGAGCGCAGTCAAAATCTGACCTGCCTCCTACAAATTAGCTGCAGCAGCTACACCTCCCGAGCACTGCCAGGACAGCCCCCCAGACAAGCAAAGATTCAGAAGCTCTCGCATTAAGCAAAATATATACCAGGTCAAGAATGAAGAGAAAGGCAGAGTTAAAAATGCAGGCTGTCATATGCAGCCTCTCTCATTGGATCCCATTTGCTTTCCAAACTTCACAGCAATGCACCAATTGCTGTCTCAAGTCAACTTCTTGCCGCAGACAATGAAAGTAACAGTTCTTACTAACCTTAGGGAGAAAAACTGAAGTACATATAGTGGTATAAATATGGGCCAGACATCCACATCCATTGGCTGCCCTTTTTTTTTTTTTTTTTTTTTTTGACTCCCTCAGACATGCAGCTTTCAGGACGGCTTTTATGCAACACTCACTGTCCTCAGTGTCACGGTATTTAATCTGTCTCTGCAAAACTACTGTACGGACGGATGTGCAGCCTGCAGCAAGGAAAGCAACTCCTGCTATTGTGCAGATGGAGAGGTAAAGGGAGGGAAATGCTGTGGTTTGGCCTCAGGCTTTCAGGCTCCAGAGATGAGCTTTGTTTTCCTGCAGGGGAGGGGAAGCGTCTGCTCTGCTAAACAGTCATTTATGCCCACAACAGCATCATCTAGAGCCATCAATGCCCTCTGGTGGCCACTTGGGTCCTTAAAAACAGTGTCTACAATGGGAGACAGGTAGGTTTATAATAAGGGGGATCAAAAAAATGACCATTTTTTGTAACAAACATGCCCCAAAGATTTAAAAATGACAGCGCCTTCAAAGAGGATGCTGCCAACACAACTCTTCCTTGCATCTTAAGAATAGAAATGGAAACCCAGCTTTGCACCAGTCTGGTGCTCACATGCCTATATGTATTTGGAAGCAATTAACAGTAGCTTAGTGTCCCGCACAGTATTAAAAGCGGGGCATTTTTCAAGCCTCTTGGAATCTTCCCAGTTCTACCAAACTGGGGTTTTTGTAGCCTTTATTCTTGGTGAACCAAAACACAGGGCTCAAAACCTTAGTCTTACAACCACAATCATTTTGCCACCAAGCGCCTTACAGGTTTGAAAAAACTCCAAAAGCCCAAGTTTGGGGCTAAAAGCTTGAGATTAAGCAAACGCACAGAGCAGCCAGATGCAAAAAGTGTACAGCAAGCTTTGCACACACCCAAAGCAATCCCTCCACATTACGTAAAGACCAAATGTAATAAAGAGGATTACCCAGAACTTGCCAAATTATATTAGGCCAGTTGCTGGGAACAGCTTAAAACTTTCTAAGCAATAAGTGATACTTTTCTCATCAGGACAAGAGGAAGGCTTGTAAAATTTAACCTTAAATATTCATTGGAGGGCAAGTCCACAGCTGCTGTACTACTACTTGTCAAAACAGTTTCTTCCCTTTTCCCCACCCCTATATGGTTCACACAGGTCCACACTGGGCCCATCTGACTCTTTGTTAAGCTCGTCTAATCTGGCTCATGGATTTAAAACACAAAACCTTGAGCAGAGATGGAATAGCTGGATCCTGACAGGACGCACGATTAAACCCCTTCTGACTGAGGAAAGACTAAATCTCAGCAGCGATGATCCCGCTGTCAAAATACATCCCTGCATTTTAATATGAATAAGTTATCAGGCAGAGGATGAAAAGGCCTGATCCATGCAAGTTGGTTTCCTCCCTCAGGAAAAAAACCAAAAAGCTATTTGCAGTCATATCTGGAGCTGGGAACGTGGGGCCCTTGCTGCACATTATGTAAGAGTTTCTCTTCCTAAAAGTTTCACATTACAATCAATCAAAGCATGGCCTGAGTCTTCAGCTCCAGAAAACACATTTCCCAGCACCACCCCGCGGGCAGGTGTGACGTAGTCCACCGGACTCGGTGACGGGGGACCATGCAGCACCTCTCTGAAGGCTTCGTCCATCAGAAACATTTACTTAATCACGCTTATGACTGAGACCACGTGACCTTTTACTGAAAGCAGCTGGTCTGCCATCGCCTCTTAAAAAAAGGATTGAACAAATTAAAAAAAAAAAAAAAGACATAATGGGATCAAGGGCCAAGAACACTCTGTGTTAAAAATGACACCAGTTGAGACTGATCTGGACAATCTTAGCTGAGCACGTAGGAAGGACGCAGCTAAGAAAGCCTATCGGGCCTTCCCGTTCCTTTGCAGAGATCAAAAGAAAGCCACAGTCAGGAATTAGGATCTTCTCTGCCAGCCTCTCCAAAGCAAATTTGTACACGTGATTTTTTTCCCCCAGTTTAAAGGTTGCTTTCCCAAGGCTCAAATGGTTTATTCATTTGTTTTAGGCTAAGATAAGAAGGGATGCTGTTCAAAACCAAGCTGTAAATTTAACATCTCTAAGCAGCCAGAGGGAGCATAAATACAAAAATCATACAAGGAGAGTGGTCTGCTAGCAGTGCACAAAAGGCATCCTAAGAGATGAAAGCTGCACTCCCCCCAGTTCATCGGCTGACACTGGTTTCAACTGTTAACAAAACCAAGGACATGAGGGACATTGACCTCAAATGCCCAATGCTGCAGTGCCACGAGCTCAGGCTGAACCTGCAGGTCACATCAGGAGGTTTGTATTTTAAAGCACTACATATTTGTTTTGCCTTATTATATAATGTAACACTCTGTTTCAGCACTTCTACAGGATAGTTCTGGGCAGCTGATGTTTTACCTGTGCTCCAAACTAGATTTCACCAAAAAAAAAAAAAAAAATCAAAATGGTGAAACTCTTAACAGCTCCCCACCTCCAGCTTTTGCCTGCAATGCCACAATGCACAAGTCAGCATCTTGCATTGAAGAGCCTGTGAACTTAATGAGGAGCATACACGACTAACCTGAGAAAAGTGACAGGATGTTTTGCTCCAGCCTGCATCCCTCCCCTCGCCTCTTCCCTATGGTCTCCTACCATCAAATGAGTTGTGCGAGGGGATAAGTAAGCTCTTGGGGGTGGGAACCTTGTTTTTTCGGTGTTGTACAGCACTTACACAGACTGTGAGACGACAGCAAACTCAATGAAGTGGATCACTGCCTTCTCTGCACTCCAAGGCTGCATTAGACAGAGACTTTAAACACTGCCCTCATTGTGGGCAGTGACCATTTTAGTCCTTTTATACCCAACTTTGTGAGTAGCAGGATTAGCATGACATTTGCCTTCACCCAGGAGGACAAGGTGATGCCCTTAGGAACAATGCTTCCCCTTTTCTTCACTCAGCATGCGTCTCAAGGAGAATCACAAAGCGTTTTCCATAAATCAGTGATTAGCCGTTTCTAGAAATGGAGAGAGAGGCCCAGGGAATTTAAGGGACTCGCCCAAATAGTGTCCTGACACAGTGGGCAGAGTAAAAGGAGCCTAACCCACGGCTCCTGGGCCTCACTTGCTTCCTCTCACCCAGCCACGCAAAAATATTTACCCCTCCACCCATCTAGAGCAAGGACAACCTAAATTTCAGTTTTACCACTGCCTCCAGAGGCAGCTCTCCACGTGGGCTGGTAAAACTGCTCACCCAGCAGAAAGCTGCCAAGCCTATTCGCATACAAATCCCACATGCAGGGGTCTCCAAAGTGGGGTGCGCGCAAGACGACCCATTGGGGTGCAGGAAGAAAATATTAGAACTTCTTTTTATATTTATATTTAACTAAAATAATACGAAAGAAATTAAGCTTTACTAATATTTAATATACGGATTGACACTGGCGCCCTCACTCGGTCCGTATGTCAGACGGTCACGTGTCACATACGGTATGCGAGGTGTCCTGAGGGAAGAGTGGGAGTTCCACATATACTGGGGGGGTGTGCTCGAAAGTTTTTTTTTACTGATAGGGGTGCGCAATCAAAAAAAGTTTGGAGACCACTGCCACAAAGCACGTGCATGCAGCAAGGGCCTGTGCCTGCCTTCCCACCCAAGGGGCCCGCAGGATATCATCCAGGGTATTTGTACAGGGGGCCGCAGGAAGATGAGGAGACACCACCTGAGCAAGACAGGTAACAAATGTAAGGAGTGCCCAGGTAAGAAACAGGGGTCCAGACAGTCTCCCATATCAGGCAGTGGCGCACGCAGCTAGGCAAGGCCTTAAATGCCTATATACCAATGCCCGCAGTATGGCGAACAAACAGGAGGAACTTGCCCTCAGAAGAGCCAGTTCAGACCCAGACATAATAGGACTTACAGACATGTGGTGGGATTCATCCCACAACCAGGCAGTCAGCATTAGGGGCTATCAGCTTTACAGGCGGGACAGAGAAGAAAGCAAGCTGGGGGTGGGCGCTCTGTGGCAAGGAGCAAGACACATCCTCTGCCAGCAGAACGGGGTCAAAGGAGGGGAAAGCTGAAGTGCTCTGGGTCAAGATACAAGGGGGCCATGGGGAGAGGAATCAAATGGTGGGGGTCTACTACAGACCCCCCAACCAAGGGGAGGAGCTGGACCGGGAATTTTCGGGCCAGCTTGCAGAGGCACTTAAGGCAAAGGATGTAGTGGTCATGGGTGATTTTAATTACCCGGACATCTGCTGGAAGGAGCAGTCAGCCAGGTCGGACCGTTCCCGGAGGCTCCTGGCCGAGATACAGGACCTCCACTTAATCCAGGAGGTGCACGGTCCCGCCAGAGGAAATGCCCTGTTGGACCTGGTCCTGGCCACAGGTGATGACCTGGTCAGGGGCCTCCAGGTCCTCGACTGCCTGGGTGACAGCCATCATCGCTTGTTGGAATTCACCATCCAGCACAGGGTGTCGAGGGCCTGCAGCAAGGCGGTGGCCCCAGATTTCAAGAGGGCCAACTTCAACAAAGCTGAGGAGATTAGTGGGAGAGGTGCTGGGGTTCCCGAAAGCACGAGAACTCAGTGCCCAAGACGAGCGGTCGTTCCTTAAGGAGACGATACTCGGGGCCCAAGGGGTGACCATCCCAACAAAAAGCAAGGGGGGCAGGAGTGCCTGAAAGCCCCCCTGGCTCACCAAGGGTGTACAGAAATGCCTGATTGCCAAAAGGGCAATGTACACCCCGTGGAAGGAGGAGTGCTCTCTCCAAAGAGGAGTATACCTCCTCTGCTCGGGCCTGTAGGGGGGCTGTCAGGAAAGCTAAGGTGGACATAGAGCTAAGACTAGCATTCAAGATCAAAGATAATAAAAAGTCCTTTTTCAAATATATAGGGAGGATGAAGGCAGCACCGGGAAATGTGGGGCCCCTGCAAGATACGCTGGGCAATCTGGGGGTTGCGCCAGAGGAGAAAGCAGATCTCTTCAACCAATTCTTAACCTCTGTTTTCTTGGGCAGGGACCACGACTTCCCCACCGTGACGCAAGACGAACTCGAGGGGAATGCCTCCAGACCTCAGGCTGGAGAGGACCGGGTTAGAGAGCTTCTGGCGGGGCTGGACCTGTTCAAAATCAGCTGGTCCAGATGCTCTCCACCCCAGGGTGTTGAGGGGGCTAGCAGGGGTTATTGCAAGGCCCTTGGCACGGCTTTACGAGCGCTTGTGGTGCTCGGGCCAGGTGCCAGATGATTGGAAGATAGCTAATGTGGTCCCCATCTTCAAAAAAGGGAGGAGGGAGGACCCAGGCAACTATAGGCCCATCAGTCTTACCTCAAACTTAGGGAAACTCTTTGAGAAGATCCTCAAGGAGCACATCTGCGATGGGCCGGCTTCAGGGATGATGCTCGAGGGCAACCAGCACGGTTTCATTAGGGGCAGGTCATGTCAGACCAACCTGATTGCCTTTTATGATCAGGTCACAAAAGCCTTGGATGCAGGTGTCGCTGTGGACGTAGTCGTTCTGGACTTCAGCAAGGCCTCTGACACCATCTCCCACCCCATCCTCATTAAAAAATTGGGTGACTGTGGCACTGATGCCTACACAGTCAGATGGATTGCAGATTGGCTCAAGGGTCGCACTCAGAGGGTGGTGGTGGATGGGTCATATTCGACCTGGGGGGAAGTGGGCAGCGGAGTCCCCCAGGGCTCGGTCCTGGGGCCTGTGATGTTCAATTTCTTTATCAGCAATTTGGATGACGGGGTGAAAAGCAACCTGTTTAAATTTGCTGATGATACCAAAATTTGGGGTGAGGTGAGCGCACTAGTACGGAGGGAAAGACTGCAGCAAGACCTGGATAGGTTGCAGGGGTGGGCTAACAAAAACAGGATGTGTTTCAATACTGACAAGTGCAGGGTGCTGCACGTGGGCAGTAGTAACCAGCAGCACACTTATAAGATGGGAAACTCCCTTGAGAGCACGGAAGCAGAAATGGATCTTGGAGTCATTACTGACTCCAAGATGAACATGGGCCGACAATGTGAGGTCACGGTTGGAAGGGCTAACTGGACCTTGTCGTGCATCTCGAGCAGGGTAAGGAGGTGATCCTCCTCCTCTATGCGGCACTGGTCAGGCCGCAGCTGGACTACTGCGTCCAGTTCTGGGCGCCGCACTTCAGGAGGGATGTGGACAGCATGGAGAGGGTCCAGAGGAGGCCACTCGCATGATCAGGGGTCAGCAGGGCAGGCCCTACAAAAGAGAGACTGCGGGACCTGAACCTGTTCAGCCTTCACAAGAGAAGGCTGAGGGGGGACCTGGAGACCATCTATAAACTCACGAGGGGGGACCAGAAGGGTTTGGGGGAGACGCTGTTTCACCAAGTTCCCCCCTCCCGGCATAACAAGGAATAACGGCCACAAGTTGTGGGAGAGGAGGTTTAGATTAGACATCCGTAACTACTACTTCACGGTCAGGGCGGCTAGGAGCTGGAACCAACTTCCAAGGGAAGTGGTGCTGGCTCCTACCCCGGGGGTCTGTAAGCGGAAGCTTGATGCCTACCTGGCTGGAGTCATCTGACCCCAGTTTTTCTCCTGCCCAGGCAGAGGGTCAGACTTGCAGATTTACAAGGTCCCTTCAACCCCACTTCTATGATTCTGTACACGTTCGTGCTGCAGTGCCAGGAGCTTTGAAAAGCACCCACAGCAAAAGCATCTGGGTGCTTTTCAAAGCAGCAAAATGCATGCTAGCGCTGAGGAAATGGCTGGAACTAACACACCTCGAGGGTGGCTTAGTTCAAAAGCGCACCGCCACCATTTTCTGCGTGCTGACAGTTCTCTGCTTTTAGCAGCACAGTATGCGTCAGCTCATGCGCGGAGCAGACTCGAGTCGGAGGACAAAAAGGTACGCATACAAATGCCTCCAGCGATTACAGCACAAGCCAGCCAGGCAATACAGATTCTGTCAGTCAGTCAGATACAGACTTCAGCAGTCACCCAGCTTTGCGCAGCTCTGGGATGAACCACACTATGGTACATAAAATACTGAGTCTATGTAGTCATTAGAACTTTTACTAAAACTTTCAAAACAGGTCTCCTAGCATTAAATCCCATGATATGCGTGTCCTGTGAAGCAGGAGTACCCCATATCCTATTTTACATATTTGGAAATTGAAGCAGGGAGAGAGAGTGATTTGCTCCAGGTCATGCACTAAGACCTGCACACCGCCACAATCAGAATCCAGATCTCTTCACCCCCAGTCAAGAAGTCCAATCGTGAGCCAATGCTCACTTTAAAATGGTATATAAACAGCTGAGTTTTAAACAGGCAGAACATCCTGCAGCTTTTTATATTGATGACGACGATAATAAAAATAATATTGATGGGGTATGTAACGCTTTGGTCTTGTGTTTAAGACACTTACGTTGCACCTGAACACCTTCCGTGTGGGATTTGGATTTTTGATCCTGGTTCCCAGCCTTTGCATCATCATCATCATCATCCAGTAGAGGGACGTAGTCGGTTTTGCCCACTGTTTCGCCAACCACATCATCAAATTTCTCCGCTTCCAGAGTGGCAATGAAGTCCCGTTTTATTTCTGGCTCAATCTCTGGTGGTGGCTCTGTCAGGGCGTCTGCAAGACTGAGATTGTTATCCAAGTCAGCCATGGCTCAGCAGCTCTGTAACCTGGAGAATGAGAAGAGAATCAAATTTTAATGACAGCTTTTGTACAGCTACTTGGATGTTGATGCTGGCAACCGTTTGCTTGCCTCCCATCCCACAGCACAACCAGATGTAACAATTGCTTCAGGGCTCCGTAATTCCCTGATGCTCAGAAAGTGTCAACAAAGCCAAGCCAAATCTCCCGAGTTTGCTAAATGAACATTCAATTTCTAGCAGTGCTTGCAATCACAGCATTAAATAAATGCCACTACCTGGCTGGAATCAAGAATAAAACAATCTCCTGCTAGGTTTAGTCTCCACCCAGAGCCAGGAGTTAACCAAGTATCCTCAGCAGCAGAAAACCAGACAACACACAGGAATTGAGCTCGAGCAAGTCACCACCAACCTCCCCTGTGAAGACTAATGTTTTACCATAATCCCTAGCGTATACTGCAAATTGTCGTGCTACTTGCATCCTTTCCGTCCAGTGGCCTGGTTGCATGTTGTTCTCAGCAAACATTAGTTACACCAATTAATGGCCACACCCAGCACTGATGTTAGAAGGTGATGCTTTAATAAATTAAAATGCTAAAAACCCTCCAAGTTTAATTACTGGCTATGTGTAAAGAATGTCATCCAGTCTTTTCTCCATATGCATAGGTGTTTATTTTAGCTGTCTGGCAAGGAGCAGGCAACTTGCACAAACCGGAGTAGTGCAAAAATTCGTTGAACAAAACAGCAGAGATCTGTTTGTCAAGTAGATTCCCAACTGCGCGTTGCTTACTTTAAAAAGGCATCAGTGCTTACGTAGAGTTACGAGGAGATTTAGAGAAACATCAAGAGAAGGCAGGCAATGGGAAGATGTGCCTCATGTTTGCCAAAGGGGCTTCCTTAGATGTTGATTTATTTTTTCCCAGACTAAATACCATCTTACAGAAGACAGGCCGCCATTTAAAGTCACATTATGATCTCCCAGCCACAGAGTAATGAGGACATGATAAGAAATACATACCATTTATGCAGTTTTTGCATATGCTGTTAAATACTGAATAAAGATAAACAACAAATTGCTTTGCTCCATATTTGAATGTGGGAATACTTTGTGTTAAAAAAAAAATCCACCCTTTAACCAACAAAAAGTTGTACCATTTAAAAATGAAATCTAGAAGCTACTTTAGAAAAAGGTTGTTCTAGATGAAAAACATAGGGGAAAAAAAAATCAAGTACAACTATACCAACTGAAGTAAAGTAAGGCTCAACTTGCAGATCATTTGATACATTATTAAGGAGCTTGCAAAGATCATTATCTGAGCAGCGTGACTCATCATTTTACAGTCATTCAACTGCAACACTGCACAGGACCCAAAGATTACACATTTCAAAAACACCAAGGCTGAAAGTCTTGTCCATAAGTAGCCAGATGCACAAAGGCAAAAAGCTAATAACCATGAAAATATTCAAGGGTTTCTTTTATAGGTATCGCTGGATGCCTGGGACTCAAGTAGTCACCCCACAGCATCCCCCAGACAGTTATAATTTTCTGGCAACAGCCAAACCAACATCCTGCAGCATCCAATGCGCAGACACTTTCTACATGCAGTCAAGAAAAGGTGTTGCTACTAGTCTATGAATTTTGATAAATCTTTACACACTCCAAGGCAGTGTTGCACATCCTTCTGTGTATTACTTTAATTAGAAAGATTATTATTTATGCACTTTGGGTCAAGCACAAATGGAAGGTGAAGTTTTCGGTTAAAATATACACCCCTATTTGCAAACTGCAGGAAATGAAAGCAGAACTAGTACTAACAAGGTAATCCCCTAAAATACAGAAGTTTCGATGTCTCGTACAACTTAAACCTTTTACCTTTAGATTTGTACTTGGCTGCAGTTCAATTAATCCCTAGCCTCCAGTCACAAGGACTGAAACATCATCAAGGAACAAGTTTCCTCTCTTTGCTGGTTCACGGTCAATGTTTAAAGGTAATCAAGCATTTACCATATAATATTCAGAAGCACCTCAGTAGAAATTTAGGTTTCTAAATCACTTATTTGATCAATCAATCCACTACTTAAATCACATTGTAAAACCAAAATGAAGAACCAAGTCTGTAATCAGAAAAGAGTTATCAAGTCCAATACCCCACAAAGACTCGGTACTAGAAAAGAACAGGACATAGACAGAAATGCGATTCCTGCTATTTCTTTGGTCATGGGACCTTAAGGATGTCACCAGCACCTCATTCTGGTGGCACTGTCTTTTGTCTGAGGCCAATACCAATATCACAAATCCTAGACCACAGACTTGTGTAATGTTCTCCAAACCGCAATCTAAACAGTTATCTGTAGTCTAGTCCCAAAGGCAGCACCTCCCTCCTTCTAATACTTCCATGAGCTCATGACCACACAGCCCAGCGAGTGCAGACCACAATGCCAAAGTATTTCCATCAGCTTGCAATTTTCTTGCAGTCAGTCAAGACTCAACCAGTCATTTTATTTTTATTTGCATTAGTTTAAGTCTTGAGTTGTTTTAGCAGAGCCTCTTCTTGATGCCAAAATTTAGTGCCATCTGTGATAAGTCACAGCCATGTTCTACTCGACATTTTTAGCGTCAAGGCACCCCCTTGTTAGACTCTGGGCACCCCTTGGAAAATACTAGCTCTTAGCTTTCCACTCGCTGGACTACGGAAAAATGTTAGATCAATTCTTCTGTTACAAAGAACTCAGACCGACCGCAACAGGTGAGAAAGTTTTTGAAACTATGGCCTCCTATTTGCAATCCATGGGTCTCATCTTGTGAATCCCCCGTAGATGAAGATACCCAACAGCAGAAGAATGGACATGCCAGCAGCCGAGTCCTTACCACCAATGACCCGATGGCATGAACATGCTGTACTGGATTTGTATATGAATGTCTCAGCCACCTACATGCTGGACGGAGTCAAATGCTCCAAGAAAGTAATGAAGTGGGGCTATACCGTTGGTCCAGCCACCTGCGACTGAAAGGCAGAGCCCTATGCAACACCTGCTGCGATGCCCCCTGCTTGAAGGCACATGTACAATGAAAGACTTTGCAAAGTACAGCAAACAAGCGCAATCCCGTGTCACAAAAATGATTAAATGTGGTATAGGGACACAAGATGAGAAGTGTTTGCATGCCTAACAATCCTTACAAGGCTTAAAAATGTACAATGCTTAAGAGCATCTCATGGCATCCTGACTCAAATACAAACCTTTACTGACTTGCTTGAAATAGGGGGTTGACTAATATTCAGCTGCCCCAGTATAAAATGGTTGTCTGCAGTGGGACTCCCTAGGTAAGAGAATGACAGTCTTCCCTTAAGATAGGGAATTAATAGGCGAGTCCAAAATAACTGCAGCAGCCAATTTGCAATCAGCATGTTCAACTGCAAACAGCAAGTAGTCTAGGAGGAAGACGCAGATCCTACTGATGCTGGATCACAGCTCTCGCCCTTTGTCTCTCTCGTCTATCTGCTTTCATAGTGAGGCAAGTTTGCTCAAAATTATCAATACCTTGTGATGCGCCAGGGCATCGCTGGGTATGATTCAGAGCTCAAGTCTCCCAGACAGTGATGGTAATATGGCATTTCTTCCGATTGGCCTTCAAGATATCCTTGAATCTCTTCTTTTGCCTACCTCTAAAGCACAGACCACGAGTGACCCATGGTCACCCAGCATTACGCAGGTCAAACAAAGCATCAAGAGTCATAAAAACTTGTACAACCCTATAATTTTTGTCCTATAAGGAAAGTGAGTTTATGGGCAGCTGGAACATTCAAGAAGCAAATTTAGCAGCCCTTGTTCCACAGATATGTTTTCTCATCTTCCTTCATAGCACACGCTGAGGTAGGGGAAGCTGCAGTGTAAATCATCCTTAGAGCAGGAAACATTTTGGATCCTGAAAACTGAGATGGTCCCATCAAGACTAGGAAAAAAGGTGTGCCATGATTTCTCTCTCCCTGCACTTTTTGCAAAAAAGAAGTTGTATGGATTTCCTATCCTATCTCCATAACAGTATGGCAACCTCAGCACCTTCAAACCTATGCAACAAGACAAACCTACCAACTTTCCGCAAATGCCTTGCTGATGCACAATTTCCGCAGACTCGAGAAATGAAGCAAAGTCAGCCTACAACTAAACAAGAGACCTCAATCACCCTCTACTAACCTAACATAAAATGTACATATTACTGGGGCACCTGAAAGCCTGGCAAAATTAGCAGGCTGATGCACCAACAAAAGCCATGCTCTGGCAAAATGGAAACCTCCAAAGATCTCCTGCTGAATTACTGGAGGACTTTGGGGTCCACAAAACTGGTGGTGGAGAAATGGGGATCCTGAACTTCATGCTTCCAGAAACGAGCATTTCAATGCAGGAACTCCCAGCCTGAATTGGGAACTGCAGTAACCAAATTACATGTAAAGTAAAAATACGCCTCTGAAAGGAGATTCCAGCCAAAAGCTTCTTCAGGTACCAATGTACCGACCCAACTAGAAGAGGACATTGGGTGGAGGTAGCAGTGTAGAGGCAGGCAAGTGAAAGCTGATGAGGAATGTGTGTGATGGTAGACGCATGCAAGAACCTTAACCTCCGAAGCCTAGTAAATGCTGCTCGTGAGTCTCTGAAAAATCAAATATGCTAGAAGACAGGGACTTTTTTTTTTAAAAATGGCATTAACCTTTTCAATAAGAGGGCAGGATGGAAATACAAAGCACCAAGCATTTTCAAGAAGTAGCTCTTTGAAATGCACTGAATAGCTCTCCAGCTGTGAATCCCTGCCCAGGCTCCTCTAAAAATTGCTAAGAGGTAGCAGAAACAAGAGCGCCAGGATTATTCGTTAACAGCTCACTGTATAATTGAAGATGTTTATCTCTGGAAGAGCCCTAGCTAACCTCTCACATTTTCTCCCAATGGGCCCGATCATGCAGCCCCTTTGCTTCAAAGAAAAGGTGAGACAGGCACGTCATCGGTGCCCAAAAACAAAAAGCCACTGTAAAAGCCGAAACACAAAAACAGCACTTCTTTTGGAGCTAGCCGTTGCAGAAAGATTAAGACATCCCCCATCTTAGGGGCTGCATCCCACAAAATTAGGACATCTGTTCTGGGAAAGGGAGTGTGGAGCTTTCTACAGAGCAGCCAACACTGTGAGCACCGTACAGACACATACCACGCCCCAATATTGTGGGCACCTATTTGTTCTTTTCTTTTACAGCCAGCTTATGACTACGTAAGGGCCTTTATCACCACGAGGACAACCACAACCGTTTCTCCAGACGGAAACATGGCTTTCATAGGCATTAACATCAAGGAAGCTGAGGTGTAGAGAGGTGACCCTAAAATTTCTTCAGTTTTTCTCCTTAGAAAAAGGGATCAAATGCCATTTTACTGGTGTTTGCCTCTGTAGTAACCCCACCGGGTCAGAGCCAGTGCTGATGTGTGCACCATTCCCACGCTCCTCCCACTATTTGTTCCTTCTTCCTATTTAGGGGAAAGAGTGAGATAGACATTTCCTGAGCTCCAGTTTCGTTTTACAGCTCACATGGCTTTACTGCATACCATCCTCTCCAAAAAGTCTGTGTACACAGAGCCTCTGCATTTAAAATGGCAATCAGTCTGGCGCAGACGCTACTCATCGTCCGGCTCGGGGATGGGGCAAGGGAAATACAAGACAAAGGCTTTCAGAGGACAGTTTTATGGACTTTGTGCAAGAGATGATTTACACTTTATGCTGGATGTTTCCATGTGCAGATAAACATGCTTCCCACAGACTGGCAAAGAAGATCTGCTCCTTCTGGAGGAATATACGGCCTCCCCCGAGTCCTGCAGTACAGATGAGAGTATTTGCTGAAGTCTAATCATTGCAGGAATCTGCACGGTCTTCAGCTCTGCCAGACACTCGTGACACAGCACTTGCAATCCGCTTCTCAGAGCCACCCAAAGCAGTACTGTAAATGCAAGTCCAATCTGCATCAAGCAAACTCAACTCAGTCCCCCAGTACCCCCTTTCTCTCGTCCAAATCCAGCAGCTCAGGAAGGTACTTTGATTTCTGACGTTTCATCTCCAAGCACTGATTCTCAACTGGGTGCCACAGAACCCCGGGGTGCTGCGAGGTCCCTTCCAGGGTGCCAAGCAATTATTAGCACCGTTAAAGGTGTCCGAACGCCTACATACAATTCACAAGGTAAACCTAGAGATTTCACACAGCCTCCAAAACGTTCTGACCCGTTGTGGTCTGAGTTTTCAGCAGAAAAACAACTTTTTGACAACAGAAAAATACTGGAGCAAAGTGAAAGCTAAAAACTGGCATTTCATGAAAGGGAGGGAAAAAAAAAAAAAGTGATCAAGATCCACTGTCCTAGAGTATTAACTCTACTTGCCCTTCCCAGCCAAGGAATCAAGAACTCTGCTCAGGGCTCAAGGTCAAATACATTTTGGTCAGGTCGTTCTCTTACAAGGCACTGCACCTGGAGCAAATGAGGTTTCCTGACATTTAATCCAAGTCCAGTTTGACACAGATTTGGTAAAGCCATTTGTATTCTTTCAGTATCTTCACTCTCCTTTAATATTAGCTTCCAACTCAAGAGAACGAAATCTGTGTTGTAAGGAACAGAAGCAGCTCTGCCATACTTGTCATCTCTCTTGTCCTAAGTCAGCCTGCTTTTCTTAGGCTGGGTTACTGCATGAGCTACTACTGCTCGTTGAAGCATACACAGGAGTATGACAGACAGACAAGTCATCACTTCTCTTCAGCCCTTGTAAAAATAATCTTTGTATGAAGGGATCTGCAGTTTCTTAAGGAAAGGAACAAACACTGTTGACTTGCTTGGTCAAGATACCAAGCACCTTTTATACTTCGTGGGCAGGTAAACCATATTCAAAAACTCTAATTGCATCACACTATGCTAAAATACCTTTGTATCCTCCACCCTTGTATGATTAAAGCTCAGATTTTGAAAACAAATAAGGTCTGGATGTCCTAAATCACGCACAACTACCAAAGTCACCGAGGTCTGATTTCTTAAGAGGCCGACTACCTGGTAGCCCATTTGATTTCAGTAGATAATGTGAATGCAGCTTACCTATGATAAAGGGCAGACCCAGAATTCATTTACAACAACTTGATTATTTTCCAATAGGCATGTTAGATACAGTACTACGGCCTCTTAAGTTAAGACAGACAGTCAAAAGGCTTGAGGCTGAATCGATTCAATCTTGACAGGTTAGTCTAAATTGTGTAGATTAAATTGATGAGCAACTGAACAGACATTCACTTTTGATTCCAGAAATGCAGCCACGTGCATACCGTGGCCCAGGCCAGAAGCCGGAAGGCGCTAAGAGCAGGCCTTCCTGCTCGGCTGGAGCAGGCAGCTTGAATCTGGAGGGGATCTGTGACAGAAGTTCAATAAACTATTTTAACTTAAATCAGTTAAACCTGGATGGGTGTGGTATCAGACTTATCTTAAACTGGTTTCAGCCATTTTGAAACTGGTTTAAGGCCACTGTACATCTGCTGTGTTACAAATTTGAACCAGTTTATGATCACTGATCCCAGTTTGTGTGCAATTTCTATCCCTAGTCTTAATTGTCCTATGCTAAAAACTTATACTAAGGAATGCAGATATTCATTTCCCCATAATGCCAACTTCCTTCAGGTCAAGCAAATTATACATAATTTCTTAAGAGTCTTACATAGGAATAAACGCAGGTTTATGGGCTAGCCTTTCACGGGGTATCACCTAACAGGTTAGATATTAGTTACAATAATATGCTTAGGGTGATAAGACTAAACACAAGGCCTCTCATGCCTTGTGCCAGCCAGTGCGTTTGCTCCACTGTGCAGTGGTGTTGTTTAGCTAAACCAAACCCTGACTCTTCCCAGGTAGCGAGGATCCAAACCCTCACCTGTTCCCCTCACCAAAGGATCTTGTCGTCTTTCCTCCCTTTTGGGCATCCAATGGTGGCATCTTAGAGATGAGGAATGTCGCGCCCTGCCCGACTCACTGTGCTCCAGTCCTGGAGCAGTAAAGTGATAAAAGCTGCCATCTACTCCAAATCCAAGTTACCCCTCTTACTTTCCATCAGCCCTACTGCCTACAAGTTGGCCCCAAGGTATGGATCACTAGGAAACCTTCCATCACCACTGCAAGTCTATTTTCCTAAGTACCACTTTAACAGAACCCTCAATGGATTCCCCTTCCATGGTGCTCTTTGCACATGCCCCTCATACAGCCCTTCCACATTTCTCCTATACTGAAGCAGCAGAACGTGACCATCTCTGGCTCCCTCAACCTTATAACCTGCAATTCCACATGCTCAGGGAGCTTCAGTCCCTGGACTGCTTCCTATCTGGCTTTTGCACAGGGAGTGGGGCTGAGCTGGCTAGGAATAACCACCCCAAGCCAGCCTGTCCAGCAAAGTCACAGTATGTTGACACAAAAGATATCCCAAGGTAAAGAAAGGTGTGACCCTACAGTGGGTCTGCAACAGGTGCCCAGGTACGTCCTCATATCCTGCATTAAACAAAACAGCCTGCCCCTTGGTGAGAGAATGGGGAAAGCAGAACAGTAACAGCATGGAGGCAATTACCACAGAGTGGCTAACAAGCTAGGCTAGAAACCCGTTTTAAGGTCTAACTGGTGAAGCCATAAATTTACTATAGCGCTTTCTGTATAGTATCACTCACTCACTGGGCGTTGGCTTAGTCTGGGAGATCTCTCCCCCTTTTCCATCCAGCTGCTTACTCCTGTATTATCCACAACTATATAAAAAAGTACATCCAAAGCACGTCTTTAACAGCTCATCCAAATGATGTGCCAAAAGTTACAAATCCAGTCCCAACTATGCCTTCTTAAATGTAGGAAGATACAATTTACAAACAGACAGGATGTGCAAAAGTGATTAGAAGTCTGGCTATGTGCATCAGCTATAGATACATGTACATGTATATAAAATAAACCACCTTTTTTTATATAGAAGCAGATGGGTTCCCTTGATCACCTCATTTGATTATGCCTGGCTAAATAGATTTATTCAGGCTTTCCAAAATGCACAGGTAGAATCAGTGGTTTCCATTATAACAAAGCACATCTCTTAATATAATAAATGAAGTTTTGGAGAAAAAGTCACAGCTTCCAGCCACACCTTCCACCACTCATACAGTCACGTTCAACAGCACAAGCTAAAGAAAAGATCACACAAGGTACTGAACAGTCTCTGGACTTCACATGCAAGCAGAGGGTATATGGCACCTGCCAGGACCGGGCTCTGAGAAGTCCCATGACTTAGAAGGCCCTGCAGGATCACAAGTAAAGACCCAAGTCACCTCCAGCCAGTTCAGAAACATCAAGCGTTCAGGATGTAGAAATACAATTCCAAGACGTTTATACAATAGCCTCCTTTTTTCATGCAGAACCTGAATTCAGAAAGCCTTTTCTGAAGGGTACAACAAGTTTGTGTTTTTGTTTTAAGTGACCATTAAATTGCTACTCTCTCCATACCTGCCATATGCGGTATATCATTTTGCAGTTCTGCACAGGGCAGAGAGCATTTAATGGGTGCACCCCTGAAATAGTGACTTAACTGCTCAATTGCTACCTTAAGAAAAATAACCCCTTTGAGAAAGCTTGTTTTAATTGTACTGGAAGTAACTGTCTCACTGCTTTGCATGACTGGGGCAAAAGACCATCCAAACAAAGAGTACTAACCCAAAATGTGGAACAGCCAAGAACCCCTATAAAACATCTAGGCTTTCATTCAAGCAACTAAATTTGATAGATCGCCATTGTTCAATGCCAATAAGCAAGTGATGGTGCAATGCCTGCATTCGCATCCCAGTTCATTTCTACCTCCGAGTGCCACATCAGATAATAAACCTCATTTCAGGAATGTTTTCATTTAAATGAAGCTATAACTCACTTTGCTTTTAAAGCAAACAAAACCCAGTTAGAATCATTATTGTTTCCTCATGTTGCTATTGCTCAGTCATTTCCTCTTTCCAGATGTCTGATGAGAAGTGGAAGTGGTGACTTACCAGGGCTTTATTAAAGCTTCCTCATCTTTTTGAAGCATCCGCTTACCCTTTTCTGACCGTCTTCCCTTTTGTCACAAAGCCTAAGCAATGAAATGCGTTAAATATTCATAAACTTCTT
Source organism: Crocodylus siamensis (assembly GCF_052110815.1). Classification (NCBI taxonomy): domain Eukaryota; kingdom Metazoa; phylum Chordata; order Crocodylia; family Crocodylidae; genus Crocodylus; species Crocodylus siamensis. The sequence goes on from NC_143399.1 coordinate 205,489,974, forward strand.
CATTTAGGGTCAAGCCCATGGCTCACTAAAGGTTGGCTCTTCCAAGAGGACCAGACAGAACTTGAGGGCCAGCCAGAAGGGTGCTCGTTTCGGCACATGGCACGTTTTGCTCTGCTCCGGTGGAACATGTTATGTTCACAGGATTAGGAGTGCTGTGACTTCAGGCCTGAAATCTGCAGTCCAGAAATGTCCCTAGAAGATCACTAGTAAAAACTGAACCTTGATTTAAAATCAGTTTGTTTCAGTATTAACGAAAGCTTGAATCTAGAAGGATGTGGACAACGCTAATGTGAAACTAGTAACAGGAAAATGTATCCATGCTTCCTGAAAACATCTATTGAATAGTAAGGTTTATAGGGCCATTTTAATGGCGCTTCAGCCTGTTTATACCCTGCCATAACAAAGCTCCCTTCAACTGAGATAATGTGCACATTTGGGATACTTAGTCTGCTTTCCTAAACCATAGTTGTCTCAACTATAGTTTGGGGGGGGATGGTTGCGAGGGCGGGGGGACAATTACTGTCGCCTACTGCAAAGGCAATTCCACTCCATGCATTGTATGACTATTTGCGTCTGCCTTTTCTCTGTACAGAAACCCGAAATCAGGAAAAAAAATGGTCTATGAAGAAGAAAATTTCCTTCTTCTCTAAAAGCCACTATTGTTGGTACCAGGATCCTGGAAAGAAACTTGGATACAACCTGGGAGATCAAATGGTAACAATTAAAAGTTGGGATGAGAAGCAATGCCACGGCCTGCAAAACAGATGGGTTATCTGCAGACAGCAACACAGCAATACTTCTAAGAGAAACCTCCTTTAGGAAATTAAGAGGTTTGGACAGGGCCACGTTTGCCGATTCCAAAGCGCCTGCTTGTACTGTTCAGACCCGAGGCACTGTGAGGGATTTCATTCATTTACCAGTAACCTCCCCTAGTAGGTTTAACTCTAAACAGGACTGGTTAGGAGACGGGAAAACGGCTGGGATGAGGGGTGATCTACCAACCCCATGCTTCCTCCAGCTGCAACTTGCAGAGATCCTCTTCTTTTGTATTTCATGAGCTGCAGCTTGCCTGCGACCTCTATTCCCTTTTCTATAACTTCTGGCCAGGAGTCAGGACCGTAAGTTGATTTCTTTGACGACTGAATGGGCTCAGACTTCCATAGCTTCCCACTTTAAATCACTAAGACAGCTGCAAGTGGATGCAGGCAAGTACCTGATCCCAAGAACCAGGGCCCCACGTATGCGTGTGAAACTGTTCCAGGTCTCGCCTTTCCTTTTTCTGGAGAACAATGAACACATGCAATTTTTAGTTTGCAAAAGGCCGTGCTTGCATTCCCTACAACCCATATGGGTATTGCTTGTGACAGCATGTGTGTGGGGGGGGAATTAATCAAACTGTTACAGTTCTGATCATTCATATTGGTTTATTTTTGTTGGCCTGACACCAGCCAAGAGAGTCTTCACATCCAAAAGGAAGACAATGAATTGATGCCCGCCTGAACTTGGAGGCCTCTGGTAAACGGCCTGTGTAGCAAGAAAACCACTCCAGTTAAACAGATTAAGTTTCTGATCACAAAAAATAGCCAAGTTTATTTTTAGTGGCAAAAGCCAGGTTACAGTTTGGCTGGTGCAGAATGAGATACTACTGCTCCATTGCTCCAGCTTCTTTTTCAAAGAGCTGGAAGTACGTAATGGTGATCCAAGAGGCCCCTTCCTACTAGTGGTTCTCCCATCATCTCAGGGCTGTTGTCCCTCTTGCCTCGCCACAGTCATTTCCTGGGGGCGGGTGGTAGAAGCAGTAGCAGGGGATGAGACTCAGGAACAGAAACTGGGAAAAGCAAGTTAGATATCAGGATGTGATAACCCAGAGCAACAAGTAAAAAACAATAATCCTGACACTTTCCCAGCCTTTTAGGTGGGACAAGGGAATGCCATTCTCTATTACACCTTCCTAGGACGCATGAGAAAGGAGATTATAATATCCTTTATTTCATGTAGGGCCTAGACCAGTGATTCTCATCCTGGGATGCCACAAGATATTTTTACAGATGCCGCAGGAAGCTGCACAATATTACCACTGAGGTGTGCAAGCAACTACACTACTTACAAGATAGACACAGAGATTTCAAACACTGACCCAAACAAGCTCTTTGGGTAGAGGTGCTATCTTTTATCAGACCAACTAAATAGTTGCAGAAAAGTTGTGCTTTGTGCTTAGACCAATATGCCTACAGCCAAGACCCCTGAAACATTAACTCAGAGCATTAAAACCCATTCTGCCTTGCTGTGGTCTTCTAGTCATTGAAACACAAGAGTTACATTTGTATTTTTCTGCAGTCAATTAGAGTAAAAACACAGTTGCCATTTCTTGAAGGGGGCCTCCAGTCTAGAAAGGTTGAGAACCATTGGCCTAGACAGATCCCATTTATACCAGTGTAAATATGCAAGGGACAGAGGATGCAAACTGCTTGACTGGTGTAGAATACAGGTGTCATGTCTGCAACTTGTCCCAGGAGAGCCATTGGATCAGGGCAAACCAACTATCACCCGTCTCCTAGTGGAAAATGCACAAGAGTAGCCTACAGTCTGAGCTATCCCCAGGATAAACCACACCCCCATCTGTACAAACCCAGCTATCACTTATGCTGTTGTACAAAACCAAGACGGACGACACTTTACACACTTACCCATCCCGGCACAGAGCTCACCCATCACAGCTACAGATATTTAAATTACAAAAAAAAAAAATCACAATACTAAACCCACTCTTGACAAAGTGTATTAATGCTGTTTTGTAAGAGATACTTTACCCTTTGACCAACTCTGATCAGACTGCTAGCCTTCATCCTTTAAGCAGAACTTCTCCTGCATCTCAGGGATGAGCTCTCCCCAGAAGCTTTACCCAGAGGCATAACCCAACAGGGGCTGCAGCCAGGCTGTTGCTATTTGTGCCCCCCAAGTTAGCACCCCAGGATGTTGTTCCAATCACCTCCCCTCCCTTTTGTCATGCTACTGGCTCTACCCCCAACATATCGGATCCACCTGGACCAGATGGAGGTCTCAGCCTGGGCTGTGTGGAGATCATGCAAGGGGCTGTGGGTAGGGGCAGTGAATTGGGCTCAGGATGCCCTTCATGGGCTCGAGTGCTGTGGGCACTGCACAACACCCAGGCTGCATCCAGCGCCCTCCTTCCTGCAGCCCACCAAGAAGCAAAAGGACAAGGGCAAGTGGCTGGTCGGCACCGTCAGAACTGCTGCTACTGGCAAGGACAAAATGCCACGTTCCCACAGCTATGCTATGCTGCCTTTCTGGCTTTGCCGCCCCTGGGGAGAATGGGGCTACTTGCCCCTGAAGCTGCTTTTTTCCAAACCTGCCGATTCCCTTTCTGGACAGGGAAGTAGACAGAAGTGACCCTGCTGGACTGGACAGTGAGGAAGAGTGCATGCTGCCCAGAGCCAACAAAGCTCCCTATAAAAGTCACAGGAGAGCACATGAGAGGCTGGAGACAAAACCTTCCTTCTGCCTCTGGCTCTTCTCAGCCAAGCTGCCTCTCCAAAGCAGGCAAGGGCACCATATGCCTATGAAGGGCAAGCAGAGGTGAGGGGATACTCTCCTGTGGCAGCAGGACTGCCAGGAACAAGACAGGCAGGATACCAAGCAATCTCTTCATCTGAGAGAGTGAAACGAAGGGTCCTGCTTTCTATATGGAGGAAGCACTAGTCCAGCCTTTTGCCATGGGGGCGGCCAAGGAAAGAGGATACACACTGCTCCTCCTGCCAGGGCTGTGCGCAGGCCGATGGCTCCCCTGCAGTGGATCTGTGAACCGTAGAAAGAAGAATCGAGAGTGTCCGCACAATACTGGTCAAAAAAGTCTCAAAGCTGATATTGTTGCCGCTTTATTGGTTCCAGTTTACATTACATGGTCCTTTCCTCCCAAAAAGATAAGCTGGCATAGTTTAAGACTAAACACTGGAACAAGCGCGTCCCAAAAGGAATGGGCTATAGCTGATCCCTGAACAACATTCATTAGGGAAGGGATGGAAAGAAAAATAAGGAAAGGAAGCCATTCTTTCTGAAAGTTTAATGCCCCTTGTACATCTGCCCCACAGGAGTGGGAGAAACACACAGACCTCCCACTATCTGATTTTCAAATGGGCTGGGCACTTCCAGCTCTGGACCCCAGGACAGGGCAAGGTGACTATGCTCTTCTGAGTCAGGCCATGAACAAAGAGGAGTGGTAAACTCCTCCTTGCTCTGGGGGCCAGCAGGAACTGGGAGTACTCACACAGCCAGGAATAAGGCCCTCCACTTCTCCAGCAACCTCTAGGGCAAAGAAAGAGCAGCAGGGCTTTAGAAAAGGATGCTGCCACAAAATCCTGGATAGTGTTTCCGGGTCCCGTGCAATATCAGTGATAGGTGTGAAAACACCTACACAATTCACCAGATAAACCCAGAGTTCAAACAGGAATGCAAGCTACAAACAAGCCTGCCCTGTTGCAGCCACCAAGTTCTCTTTGCAATAGAAGAATTACTCTCTTATGCTTCTATCGTCAAAAAACCCCAAGTGAAAGCTAGGAACTGGCATTTTCCATGGGGTGCCTCAAGTTTAAAAAGGTTGAGAACAACTGCTTTGGAAGAACAGTTAAGCTGATGGGGACATGAGCAAACGCAATAGGTTGTAGAGAAAAGAGCCATCATTCATTTCCACTGATGACACTCCCGCCTATACCTTTGAGCTAAGGGAAACAACTCCAGCATAACTGTGGAGTTATTAAATCAATGTCCAACCACAAAAGTTACGTACACTGCATTTCTGCCTTCAAAGAGAGCTTTACGAGTGTTAATTGCACCAAGGCGCACTGGGAAGAGAGTGGAAGAATACCCAGCATTCAAAATGAATGTCCCCCCTTTAAGAAACTCTGTCACTATTATTAAATAAATCGGAGCTGTAATGATAGAAGCGCCCAAGCAAGCAATGGTTACGTTATGAAGTTGCCTAGCCTCCTGGCCAATACAAAACACACTAATATACTTCTCCTAAGCTGCAGGATGATAGACTCCCCTGCCAATGCCGCTTCATAGGGTGTACAAGAATAACTTGCCTATAAGCCTTTGTAGAGATTAGGGAATGTAAAGGTGGGGATTAATGGTCTTGGTCGGTTCTCAAAAAAGCCACATGGAAGATGAGTTCATAGACAATAACTGCAAGGGGCTCTCTTCAAAGTTTAGGGTAAGTATCTGGCTGCACATGACTCGGAGCTTTTAAACAAGGGGCCTAAAAGTGACTGGTATGTAAATCTCCAAAACCATAAACGTTAACTCCTTTAGATAAAAGGTAAAGGGCCCATCTCTGCACAGCCCTGTGTGTTTAAAGCCATACAGTATCAATTCAAATGCTTTTCTGTTCTTCAAGGAAAAGCCAGAGAAGACAGAACTGCGTGCTGGTTTCTCATGTCACAAGAACCCTGGGCTCTTCTAGATACTACACCCAAAAAAAAGCAGCACAAAATAAGGCATTTATATCATCAAGTGAAGGGGGAAAATCTCCGATTTTTAAACCTGGCAGGAGACAGTGGAGGAAGGCAATTAAATGCAGGGGGAAGGGTTCTGAAAACTGTTGGTTAATAAAGCAGTCTCTTTTTATGCTACATATTGACTGCTAAGCCACAAGGCAAACAGGCAAGGCAACCAGCTGTTCCTGTCAGCTGTTTTCCTTTAATAGTACATGCATCAAAAAGGAAAGCAGCTTCCATTTAACTAAAAGCAAAAAGAAGAGAATAATGCGTTTGCCAAAAAGCCAGGACTGTAAAAGGTCTTCGAGTTAGAAATCTGCTTTTGCCAACCACCCTGCACTCCCTCAGCTCTGTACCTTTACCTGGAGATGTCTACTGAGTGTAGATATACCCAGGCAACTTTTTTCTGCAAGCAGACTCCTTCGTAATGTTGTCAGCTCCCACCATTTTATTATACGTTGCAATATCCAGAATCCACTAATCCTAGAGACATGAGATTACGAGAGCATCTCAGTTTTCATTTTAAAAGGCTTCTAGCTCCTTATGGGGTAAAGAAAGTACAAGATTATGAATGCTAAGAAGTCTCCAAGCTAGAAGAAAAAGAGATAAGAATCCCACAGTTATTTTTTAAGTTATAATGATTTAAGAAAATTGTGATTTTTTGGCAACTTGATTCGATTATTTTTAGAATAAAAAAAACCGTAGGCCTGGAAGAAACCTCCAGAGATCACATCTAGTCCAACCCCCTGCCCGAGGCAGGATCATCCCCATCCACACTGTCCTATATGAATCTACTGTCTAACCTATTAGAAAGACTACACAGGCAATCAAAACCTGACAATACAAGGCGCAACTCCCCAACCTACCACAGGCAAAACAGGGGGACAGTGGCCATTGTCCTGCTGCAGCAACAGTTGTTAAAACACACTCGAGATCCAAGAAGAGGGCTAGAGGACAGCAGCCCCCCCGCTCCAGTCCATACCGATCTAACCATGAGATAAAGATTCCTTCCTAAATCCATAGGTAGCAAACTGGGCTGATCCTGAGCAGAGGGGCAATGCCCTCCAGCCACAAATCTCTGGGCTTTAGTCCTAGCAAGAGCATTGGCAGCTTCCACTGAAGCCAGCCAGTGTTTCTGAAAAGGATCCCACCCCACCCCTCCACCAAAGTGTGTGGCAATGAGAGGGGGAACTCCTTCCTGGCCCCACGTGGCAACCAGCAAGGCCAAAAAGCATGGGAAATACTCATGTCCTGCTATGGGCATAGCTACTCCTCGATCACCCCCAACTCATGCCTGTCCAACCTAGTCCTGAACACCCCCAGTGATGGCACTGTTTCTACAACTTCCCTAGGCATCTATTCTGCTGCCTTGTCGCTCTAACGAAGACGTTTTTCCTGATATCTAATCTAAATCTACTTGGCTGCAACACCAGGCCACTGGCTCAAGTCCTGCTCTCTGCAGCAAAAAAAGAAAAAAAAGAGGCGTTTCCCCTCTAGTTTATGGCAGTCCTTCAAGTATTTGAAGACTGCTATCATGTCTCCTCCGAAGTGCCTTCTCCATAGGCTGAACATGCCTAAGCTCCTTCAGTCTGTCCTCATGTGACTTGCTTTGCAAGCCCTTAATCATTCCTGTCGCTCCCCTCAGGACTCTAACTTCTCGTCCTTTTTAAAATGCAGAGCCCAAAGCTGCACACCATGCTCTAGATGAGGCCTATCCACTGCTGAGTAAAGAGGCACCACCACCTCCCACATCTTGCACCTAATGCTTCTATTGATGCCGCTAACAAAAATCGCATTTACCGCTTAAAGTTTAACAATACAGCTATCCAGAGCCTGTTACAAATTCTATTATGTATTAATTAGGGCTTATCTATAGAGGAAATGTTCAGAATAGGCACTGCATAATAGAGATTCCAAAATTAAATTATGCCAAGCTTAAAGTGCAGTTTTGTTGCTTAAATATTCACATGGGACCTAGTATGAAATAGCTATCACTTTTTAAAATTCACGTGATACCTTATTTTGCGATAACTTGTAAAATCTATCTGCTTGCAGAAGCTATCCCTTCTGGTGAGTGGCAGAAACCATTCCAGCTGGTGGGAAATGATCTGGCAGGAGTGGGCGAGACTGAATAGCAAAGGGATACTAGAAGGAAGTGGTGAATAATACCCCAAGGACATCCCATGCCAAGCCTCAGATGGTCAATTTTGCAGCCCCTCTTGCTCAACATGTAAAGTGAGATGGCTATAGCCAGGCCCTGTGTGAACTGCTGCAAACTGGACCTTACCTCTTAAAAAAAAGAGACACCCTTCTTCCTCCCCCCCCATATTCTGCACCAATACATTACATAAAAGACTAAAAAATGTGGTAAATTCATTTCTTGTGTGACAACTTCATATGAAAAACAAAAAATCATCATGGCAGTGGGGTTACCTTAATAAACTCCATTTGATGTGAGCCACAGACATTTGCAGTTGCAAGCTGCACATTTGGCACCTAGGGACTGTTCACATACCAGCTGTGCTGCTTTATACAAAGCACCTCTATATGATATAAAACTGAACACCCACATTAGGGGTTGGACCAACATCACCTTCAGTAAAAACATAAGCCCTGCACCATAATTACACAGTACAATAAAAGCTGGTGATCAGAGCACATCATCAGGTAGCTTTGAACTGAGAAACAATTCTACTAGTAATTACTGAAATGAAAACAGGTCTCACTGTTGATGCCCCATCTCCAAGTGTCAGAATTAATCCTCTGAAATAAATGAAACAGCTTTACTGGTCTTCAATTATTTTATTTTACCTGGTTATGCAAAACACTGCAATGACTTGCATTTGAGAGCTCTCTTCCATATGATTATGAGGGCCAGCAACTTCAAGAGAATAAAATTAGAGACTCCAGGGACCATTCTGCCCCACTGTGAAGCATGAAGGACCTCACCAGCTACAGGAGACTTTCAGAGATTTCAACCTACAGTCTTCAGTTGGGTGGCAACACTGTGTCTGGTCATTGTAACTGATGGTTCAAGGAGCCTTCCCCCTGGACACATGCAAGAATCTGGAAAAGGCTTCAGCCAATTAAGAGATGGTTACAGAAGTGGGCCAATAGATCAATCAAGATGGAGAAACTCTCCTGGTTTACAGGCAAAGGGGTTTTTTTTTAGGTTTTTTCCTCCTATGGTCTGGAATCTTCCCATCAGTTTCTGGACAGTAGCCTCAACAACCCTGTTCAAACAGGTAGGATGTCTTTCGTGACTACTGAAGCCAGGATGATACAGATTGTCAGGGGGCTCTTCAATTTGGGGTCAAGCAGGCGTCAGAGGTGCTTGACCATCTGGTTTTTCCCAAACTGTTACGTACAAGGTGAATCTTCGAAGGACCTGGTATAGGAAATGTTGAGAGCCACCAGTTTCCTGCATCGCTGGCAGGCTGGACAACAGCAGCGCACTGTAGGCTATCCACAAAGACAATGGTAAACGACTGGCTAGTCCATATACACCGAAATCCCTCCCAGCCATGCTACTTCAGAGTGGGCATGATCACCAATATTTAGTGAAATGCAGCAGCTTTCCACTTGCTTCAGTATGCATTCAATATGCTGGCTCCAAAGTAAAAGGTAAACTGCTCGCATGTTTGGCTACCTTAGCAACTACTTTGCTTTGCACGTGCCTGAGCTGCCAAAGCTCGACTGCCAAATCTCCAGCCAGGTACTCATGGACTAAAGCAGGGCAGCTCCAGAAAGTTTGTGGTTGTGGAACTTGATCCAACTTGTGCCATCTAGCCAGGGACAGCTGTTTCCAAGTACAAATCTCCTAGGCATACAGCCTCCAGCCATGCTCTTACTTCAGTGCTGCCTTGGTGTACAACGGAGCATCCTTCAAACATATGCATGCAAGCTAGCATGTGAACATGCAATTCCTGAAAAACAGTAAGAGCTGAGCCACCTCATCCAACTTAATCTGTAGTGTAAGGCATGGAACATATTTCTGGACCAGCACCTCCGACTTTGGACGATGCTGTGTTATTCCAGTTAGTCTGAATGGTACAAAGAGGCTGAGTGTGTGTGTGTGTGTGTGTGTGTGTGTGTGTGTGTGTGTGTGTGTGTGTGTGTGTGTGTGTGTGTGTGTGTGTGTGTGTGTGTGTGTGTGTGTGTGCGCGCGCATTTTTTGGGTACAGATGGATCAATGAGATACTGTGACAATTAATTTATTAAGACCAGCTGCATTAGAGACACCCCATGCCGTTTCCATTGGTTTATGCTTATGCACAAATATCCCCGTTTAAAATGCAAGGCTACAGCTCGACATGCAATTCCTCTTTTAAAATAATGCTTAAAAGCATACAGCATTCAACTTTTCAGAAGCAGTTTGGGACATCTAAATGTCTAGGAATAAGTCGCCTTTCTGGTCAGAACTGCTCTGGAAAGTATCTAAAAAAACTGGAAGTCAAATATTCCATTTATAAACACAAAGGAAAAGGGGCAGCATCATTCAGCAACCGTACTGCTTCAGAACAATATAATCATGGGGGAAGTGCAGGTAGGGCTCCCAGGTCACATCCAGTCCAAACTCCTGCTCAAGGCAGGAGCATCTCACTCAAGTTTAACCTGCTCTTAATAACCTGGAGACGCCACAGCCTCTCTGGGCAAATAAAAACCAAAATGAGGACATAGGGGTATAGGTTGTAGCCATGTTGGTCTAAGGACATAGACAGACAAAGTTCTTTAGGTAAATCTGATATCTTTTTTAGACCAACTAAATAGCTGGAAAACAAATTCTTCTTTGCAAGCTTTCATGTACAAACACATTCGTCAGGCTGAGGAAGCATCTGCAGTTGGTGCACGCTCTTCCTGGACGGACTGAATGATGACAACGTAGGCACTGTGTGCAAGGCTCACTCGGAGCATCTTAGGCGTGAGTATGGAGTGGGGTTCAAACTCCCCCAACCAGCAGAACCAATTTCTCCCTCAAAGAGATTATTTGCCAGACCAAAAACTTATTCCAGCATCCACTGCTGCCTCTGCCAGCCTGCGCCTAGACACACGTATGCCCATCAACAAATTTCAGAAAGTGCTTGAGGTCCTTTAGCCACTATTGGCTCCGTGTTTAACAACCGAGACCTTTAACACTAGCAGAAAAACACTGCAAGAGACTGAAAAAGCAGGCAGCGATTATGTCCCTCTTCTCATAACCTGACTTATCAGCTCCTTGCATTAGACAAGGGTATTCTACATAAGCAGCGCCGACTTGTAGCGTTCAGTTTAGCAGTCAGTTCCGAAAACACATAAGCTGTAAAACAATCGAGTTCTTCTGCTCTACTCTGAACTTCTTATTTTATTGCTCCAGGCCATACATTGGGACAAATACACAAAACAGACTTCTGGGGGAAGCAGCAGCCAATTCTCTCTAACAGGAGACTCTCAGCGTGGCAATACAACTTTTTCTTAAAGAAGATCACAAGGAATTTTGTTCAGCTAAACTCAAAACAGGCAGCTGGCCAAGTGCTGCAGGGGCTTCATGGGATTCACCAGCTCTGAAAAGGGAGCAGCACTGTTCAGGGTAGAAACATTAGTTGGTTGTGATAGAAAATGGTGACTTAAAGTAGTAACTGCTACTATTGCATTAAATTCATGGCAGCTTCTTGATGACAAGTGGTCAGAAAATGGAGAAGCACATGCATCTGTTGCCCGTTCAAACTGATCGGTAATAGGGGAGGATGGGGGAGAAGAATCCTTTGCACACTAAAAAAATTAAGAGATTCACTCCAAAAGTGTTCCCCTGCTATGCAGGATCAGAGAAAAGGTAGGCTGACGGGATCTCATCAGGTCCAACCCCCTGTTCAAGGCAGGATCATTCCCATCTGAACCACCCCAGCCAAATACCTGTCCAATCTGCTCTTTAAAATTTCCAGGGCAGAAACTCCACAGCTTCTCTAGGCAGCCTGTCCTATACCCAAAACCTTCAGCTCTAGCAGCAGCAACCCACGGTCAATTCTGATCCATTTCCACCCGATAATCTGGGACGAATTAGCTCATCCTGACAAACGCAGGAAACAAACATTTAAAACCACATCCCAAATTATTTTGGATCCTTTAGGAGGCAGAAATCTTTGAAGCAAACTCCTGCATATTTAGAAAGAGCCCTAGTAGTGGTGGATAACAACACTGGAATATTATTAGGAGTTAAATGCTATATAAACTGTCTTATTTCTATATAAGGATATGCTCTCTGCTTATGTTCCAGGAAAATGTGCTATAATCAGTAAAGGCACTCCAGGAAAAAATAACTGGGACAAATTCTCTGCATGTTAGATAGAAAAGCAGGGTAGTAAATGCAGATTTTAGAGGCAGTTTAAGCAGACACTAGAGTCTGTCAGGAGCATCTGTAGAAGGCAGAGTAGATTTACACCCTATAGACTAACCAAAGCAGATTGACCACGGGGTTGAATGAAGATCAATCCCCAGCCACAGCTTAGCACAGAAAAGCAGTCTTGTGGAGGAATAGCTCCCTTTTTCTTGTAAAGAGTCTCCAGCAGTGATGAGATCTATGAAGAAACTGGGTTGTCCCCTCAAATTGCTGAGCATCATTCATTCATTACACCAAGAATGAAGGCAACTGCAGTGTATGAAAACAAAGAATCAAACACCTCCAGCATCTACAATGGGGTGAACCAGGCGTCTTGCCCTATGCTTTAACATCTACTTTTCATTCCTGCTTCTTCTTGCGTTCAAGGACAGCAATGTTGGCATTTATCTTTGAACGGTAACAGACAAAGGTTTGTTCAACATTGCAAGGTTTAGAGCAAAGATCAAGGTGAAAAAAAACTGGTATTGAGAGAGACTTCCTGTGTGCAGATGACACAGGCCTGGTTGCCCACAGTGCATCTTCCCTGAAAAATCTCTTGGGCAGATTTTGAGTCATGCACAAGCTTCAGGAGGACAATTAGTCTCAAAAAGACTGCGATCATGTACCAAGAGATGAAAGAACCAGTGACTGACACCACCCTGGAGGATAAATCATGGTGTCATTGATGGTTTTTGCTACTTGGGTTCTAGAGTCAGCAGCCATTTTGACCTTCAGACTGAACTGACCAACAGAACTGGAAAAGAACTGGAAAAGCAGCAAAGAATTTCAGGCTATTACAGAAACGTGCCTGGAATAACAGCAAACTATCAGCTAAGGTAAAGATGTAAATCTATGAGACCTGTGTGCTGTCCTTCCTGTTGCATGGTTCCACATGAGATGAGATTATTTTCAGGGTCATGCACAGTTAAGTGTTAAGACAGACTAGCAAACACAGAGGTACACACATAACAAATTTCAGAAAGTGCATAGGACGGACTCACTTAAAAACCACCATCAAGATGAGGAGGTTGCGATGGATCAGCCTTGGTCAGGAGAATGGGAGGAGACCGTATCCAAGAATACTTTGTACAGCAAGATTCAAGATGACTTTACAAAGTGGGGTTGCCCTTTAGGGCAGTACTGTGCTGTGTGCAAAACAGGATAAGAAGTCATTCAACTTCAGTGCAGAAAGCTGGGAGAAGCATGCGGAATCCTGTCTGGTCTGGCAGCGGGTGCAGCTCAACATGAAGCAGCTTTGATCCAGAGGGTGGAAGCAAAGTGAGAAAGAAGGAAGCAGTGCATTGCAAACTTGAACTCCTACTCAGACAACACATAGATCTGTGAAACTTGTCGCAAGCTGTGTCGCTCTCAAATTGGGCTCATCAGCCACAATGGGATTCATCATCAGGCATCTGACTAGACCTCTTATATGTACACCATGATCTAGAGGATCAGTGGTTGCCTACCTCCAGGTACGTTAAATTTAGGTAGCCCAATGCCTCTTCTTCCAAACCTAATTAGTGTAAAAAGAGCAGTTTTCATCTTCCGAAATGCATGCAGGAAGCCAGCAGAGAGGAGGAAGGGAGTTGCTGCTGCAGTCCAACTGCCATTGTATTTCTATTTCCGTTCTCTCAACAACAAATATATTCAACTGGGACTAAAAAATGAGGTGCCGCTTACAAAACAAAGGCCGTGGTTCCTGGAGAGAAAGGAGTGAAAAAGGAGGTTTGGGTTCCTTGGCAGTGTTTTCAGGTGTGCTCAATTAGTTTTGAAAGAATGATTCATTTCCTTGTGGAAGCTACAACTGCAGTAACTAGGAAGTTATTGACCCTCAGCCAGCCAAGGTACTATGCACTCAGGCACAGGCAATTTCCCCTTGAAAGGGGAAGGAGAAGGGACTGGACAGATTCCTCTCTTTCTTGTATAGGCCATTACTATTAAAATAAAAGCACTCTGACCACACTCCTTTTTGGTAAGCAAGAAACAGTTTCTTACCATCTATCACCATACAAGACTCAGCACAGTATGCTGAAAAATCAGAGATCACTTACCTCTTTGTCCTGCTATTCAGGTAATGCTAGGACATCTACACTGCAAACTTAAAATGCCAGGCAGCAGTCCTTGCATACTGCTCAGAGCGCACAACCTTGCAAGCTGAAAACAGTGCAACACCACTCTCAGAGGAAGCAAGTAAGATGCCCAACAGTCCAGTTTTCCACCTTTACAAAGATGGTGAAGAAAGCAGGACGACCAGGTTTTCCCAGAACTGGTCAACTTCTTATTTAATTATCCTCGATTCTGACTTTAGAGAACTGCTCTCTGAAAAAGCACCGTTTCCATGTGAATGTGTCATGAAATTCACATTAATGTTTAATTAATGTATAAGAACATATTCAGGAGGAAGCGCCTTGGATGACCTTCATGCTGGCTGGTCATCCAAGGTCCATCACCAACATCAAGGTCATCCAAGGCACCTCCTCCCGAACATGTTCTTGTACTACCTGCTGCCCCACACTCAGCTGGTCTCCCAAAGGCAGTTACCTTCATACAGCCAGACACGGGAATGGGGAAGAGGCAATGAATGTTGAGTCAAACACGTGCGCCAGAATTAAGTACCTCAGGAAATAAGCCATTTGGGAAATCAAACAGGTGCTTCCACATCCTGAATGTCTGGAACAGCAAACACTGGGGAGGGAAGGGAAGAAAGGGCAAGGAAGATACAAGCAAAATATTCCTAGCACCTTTCTTGCAAGCCTGCCTTGAGTCTTCATTACATTTTTATGTCATTTCCTAGACAAAGCAGCTGGAAAGACCGACAATCAGTTTAAGAAAAAAAGCCTTGAGAGGCTGTAATTGTCACCCAAGACAGTGGCAATACTGTAGACTCATTAACTGCTCTACACCCACAGGACTGGGCAGACAGGCCAGAGAAAACAAAATGGAAAAGCTGCGTCTCGGGTGTGGGCGCGCGTGCTCCAGTGTTCCTAAGATTACGTGTTCTCTGTTCAGTTGCATGTCTCCTTAAATCCCTGGCCCGGGAAGGTAATGCACCATCTCCTCTAGTGCTGTCCAAGGCCAAAAAACATGCACAGAAATCAGAATCACCCCTCCCGGCCCTTCCCCTCCCCCCTCCCCCAACTGCAATAAGCCAGTCTATTTGGCATCCACTCAAATTGTTCTTAAAAATGGAAAATAATTCAAGATGGTTTGCCTTGTGCATTAAGGTGCTCCGACAGTCAAGCAGCTGCGCTCCTCGATTAGAAAGAAGCCAGTTTCTGTGATATTAGTTCACAAGTGGTTTCTGGAGAGACGTATTCCAGTCAGAATTGAATGAAACCAGTCTTTGCTCCCTCTATACCAGTAGCCAGTTAAGAGTCAGCCTTGTTTCAGAAAGGAGTATTTTAAATGAAGTTTGTCCCAAACATAAAAGGGAAACTACTTAAAAGCAACTGAAGTGATTGTAGGCTTCAAGGAAGGTTTGAGCCGACAGTTTTATTTAACAAGTCTTGCCCAGTACAATGGTTGACAAAGGCAACATTCACCAATCTGGTGAAATTTTGTCCATTCAAAAACCTCAGTATTAACTGTAGATAGATACAGGCTGTGGCTGGGCCCTCTTCCTTATCTTATCTCTTTCCCTGGTTTCAGTATTGCTATGTGGATGAAGACAGGAAGCAGCCTACTGCATTCACCAAATGCACCCAAGCCTGAGGAACAGCAGAAGCTTAAAGAAAAGGGACAATTTTGTATAAAACAATGATTTCCATGCAGCACCATTGATTCAGTTGTCATCCATTAAAATCTGTCACTTCTATTCACAGAGGAAGCAAAGGTTACAGACTTCTAGTTCATGCGTAATCTGTTTGCTAGTACGTGCATACGCTCAGGGAACAAACTTGCCTACCCCTTAAACATCCTTTGTCTGCAGGCACACCAGTGAAGCAGTGCAGCTACATGGTACTATCTGTTAACCGAGAACAGTAAGTGTAGTATTTAAGCCTAGAGTAATAACAAACAGCTTGGGTTCGTTAATTCATCCAAATAAACTATTCCATCAAATCAGACCGCCTCCTCCCTCCTGAAAAGACAGGCACTGTGACCAGCTGGGTCACTTAAACACCATCAACAGAGCAAGCAAACAGGCTGGGGTAAAGAACAACATCTGAGAGAAGCAGCAAAAAAGGAGAAGGAGGCCAAACTTGCCAGAAATTATATTCTTTGAGCCACACATGAGTCCTGCTACTTAAAACTGAGCAGAAACCAGTGCCAGAAGCCACAAGGAGATGCAGCTTGGAGGATCCAAGCAAAAAAGCAAGCAAGCCTAAGGAGTTGTTGAGTGGAAGAGGAAAGGACTGAATTTTGTTAAAAAATGCTCCCAGCAGGCTTTCATCCTGGGAGCACCCCATGCAGAAGGCCTGGAGCCACAGCTTACAAATTCTACCCAAATGCAACTCAGCCAGTGGGCCAAGCGTTAGGAGACAGCACAAAGCCAAGCGCTACTGCTAGCCAAGCAGTTTCTGGACTCCAGGTGGTGGCCACCTTCCCTGCTGAAGTTTCAGGACGTCCACATGACCAATTCCGTTTAAAACATTTGTGGATACCAGGCGTGTACTGCTCTACTTTTAAATGGGAAGTAGTTCATACCTTCAAAAGCAGATGTTCTCAATGTGTCCTTAATCTCCACAGACAGCTTATCTGTAAAATATAAATGAATACACAATTAAATAAGGAAACCAGAGTTTTAACAGACTACTAGGATGTCATAGAGACCACAATCTTATCAGGGCTCAGCAGGCCAAGTTTTAGTCTAAGGCTTCAAGTAAGCATAATCCATTGGAAAAGTTGCTAAATTTTTTTTCCATCTTTCCATTTCTGTAGCTCATAGTTTCATAGTTTCTAGAGCTTGATCTCCTTTAATTTGTTTTGTCACCCAATGGCTACACAAAGCAAAATAAGCTTTAGATTACCGACCCATTCCTGAACACTAATAGTTTGTGCATTTACAGTACAGCATGGAGCACCATTTGTACAGCAGCGTCTGATAAAAACTAGATGGCACCATTCAAGCCATTCAGATTAGCACCAGAAGGGACTACTGTGATAATCTAATTTGAACACCCATGTAGTCCAGCCCATAAAATCCCCAAATTAAATCCTTCTTTAAAATTAGAGCTTATCTTTTAGGAAAAAAGGAAAAACCTCTCAACTCAATTTTAAAACTGGTTTCTGATCAAGTAGGTTGCTGGCTATGAAAGCTTATGCCTCTCTGAACCAGTCAGTTGTCAAGGCACCTGCCTGCCCTGCCTTCTGCCCGATTTTAAAACTATAAATGATGGGCAACCCATCATTATCCTTGATAATTAACCACTGTAACAACTTGCACTTGCTTAAGTTCATGCATTTTTTTCTAATTTGAACTTTTCTGGCTTTAACTTCCAGCCCTGGATAATTTTATACTGCTGCTGGTTTGATTGAAGAACCCTGTGCTATCGAAGTCCCGTTCCCTGTAATACAGGTACTTATACTGATCATGTCACAGCCTTCTCTTTGACCTCCAGTAAGCTAAATAGATTCTCTCTCCCCCTGAGACAGGTTTCCAAGTCCTTCAATAAATGCTTGCAGTCTCTCAGACCCCTTCCAACTGATCAGTACCCTTGAAACTGTGGATATCAGAACTGGACCAAGTATTCCAGTTACTTACAGAAGATATAGAAGCAGGAGTAGGGAGACTACACAATTTTCCTGTTTCTATATCCAAGAATCACATTGGCCTTTTTTTGCTACATAATCATACTAGGAGCTAACTTTCAAGTAATTGTCCATTAAAAGTTACTTTTTCTAGGCCACAGATTCCTAAATTGTGGTCAGTCACTAGTGGTCCAAACACTGCAGACTCAAAAATGCTGTTGCTTCTCTTGGTTTCTGGTTGAGAGAAGACTGAGCAAGAAAAAACAGCACAAGCAACATTTCTCAGAAAGAACACCACCCTTAAACACGAGAGAGAGCAGAAATGCATTGTGCCTTCCCAAGTGCTACTGTTTTATGTAAGCAGTTGTTCTACGTGCCACAGGTATGCCAGGAGATTGTGAATAAGGACAGGGGTCACCACATGACGAGCTGATAAAATGATGACTACATCATGAAAACATCCAAGAAGCTGTAGGCAGCTTGCTTTTATCCTCAATTACTTTATGCCTCATTGTTTCATGTGTTTATATACTGAAAGAACACGCCGCAGCTTTCCATACAGAAGTGTACGTAGCATATCAGCTGATGAAACCCTAATCAGAGCTGAAGGTCAGTGAAACTTCATAAAACAGTAGAGAAGTTGGGCTGGGAAGGACCTCCAGATATCATCTAGTCCACCCCCTGCCTGAGGCAGGGTCATTCCTATCCAAGGCATCCTATACACATCTATCATCTAACCTCTACCGTTAGTCCTGACATGACACAAGACATCACACCCGAACCCACCACCAGTAAGGCAGGGGGACCACAGCATTGGTACCATTGCTCCCCTCAGTCACGTAGTGCCCAAAAGGTTCCCAGACATTTCACGTGGCAGAACTTACTTCAGAAGTGAAGACAACTAAAGACAAAAAAAACTTCTTTTACTGCACTTCAGGCAAGAGCTCGCACTTAAAGGCAAAACAGAATATATCCTTCCATGCCAACACTGGGGAATGCTTATATTCCCAGATGTTATAGAGCAAATTTGTCCCAGATTCTGGGAGCTGGATATTTGTCGGCTTTGCCCTTACATTACTGAAACTATGCCCCAATACTAGTACTGGAAGGCTGCTCCAGAAACTCATTCTGGAATGGTTAAAAACTTCTCATTTCTAACCAAAATATACTCCTGGCCAGTTAATATCCATTTGCTTTTGTGTGAACATGGCCCTTAGCTTAGATAACTCTTCTCTGCCGTTTGCTCACCCCCTGCCATATTTAGAGGGCAATCAATCAAACCCTCTTTACAGCCTTCATTTTCCGGACCAAACGAGCGAACTTGTAGGAAGACAGGCTCTTCACTCCCCTCAGCATCTTCACAGACCTTTTCTGTACCTGCTCCAATCTGAAGTCAGTTTTCTCCATGGGCAAGCAGAAGGTGAAGACGCCTGCTGGCTTCTCTCATCCAGGAATAGCTAGGTTCTTCTGCTGTTAGCGGCATTTGTTCTACAGTCTTCCCCTCGGAAACTGAAGTCTCCCATGACGACACTGTTGCACTGCCCTCCCCAGCAATATTAGTAAGACAGACCCTAAAGCGTGGAGCAGACAGCTAGCACAGTACCACAAATCCTGTCACATTCACCATCTTTCCCCAAAATGATTTTGATACAAGCCAGTTCTTGTTTATCCATGTTGACCCTTACTTCCTTACAGCCTATCACTTCATCATGCGCCATGAACCCCTTCCCTCTTTTGCTGTCTGTCCTAAACAGCACCTTTGCCATCCCAGTCACGATGATCACTACTCCATTGCCTTTGTTTTCTCTACAACACCCAGGTTCACATCCTCTCCTGGCAGTTCGACTTCCCTTTTCGTTGTCCAGGCTTCCTGCATTACAGCAGAAATATTTCAGTTGCCTTTGCTTAATTTTCTAGCCAGGTATCGACTACTTAACTACTGCTCTTGGGGGTTTTGTTGGGTTTTTGCTCCTACTGTTACATTCCTGCAGAAGGCAGAGCAGGTTAATCTCCCGGGCTCCACCTTGTTCAGAGAGAGGCAAGCTTTCAGAGGCAACAGCCTAGCATCTGATGAAGTATGAAAGCTCAAGCCTCTCTAAACAAGTTGCTATTTAAAACATACCACTACCAGGCCTTCTGCCCGGCTTCAGACTCACGCACCTAACTAACCTCCTTTACATTCCTGTATTCATTGATGTATCCTCAACACATATAGGATGCATTTGGTAAACCAGGACACTGCTTCTTACAGTCCCAAAATGATGTGCATAATCCTTGCTGCTGTGGGTGACGATTGCCCTTCCTTGCCATGCTACCACTTCCTTTCTGGGCATCAAGTGCCCATTTGTTCTGGCAATAAGCCAGCCTGGGTCGTCCCCTGCCTATCCCACCTGCTAATAAAGTAACCTAATGCCACTTGTTAAGCACGTGTTGAACAAAAAGGCTGCTCCCAATACACAAATGAGAATATAAGAAATGCCACACTGAATTCTGCAAGTCCTCTTAAAAAAAAAGAAAAAAAAAAAAAGATTAAAAAGATCCTTTGACTGAAATACACGCACTTTCAGAAAACAGTGAAAGGGTAGGCCACCCCCGGGACATGTGCAAAAGCATTTTGCTTGGTATATGCACGTCAGGGAAGGGGTCAGAGTCGCATTGCCACAAGGATTGGGCCCCTCATGACTCCCCCACCATCCAACCCTGGCCCACCAACATCTTACAAGTCGAGATACATTTTTGGGGGTGTTGGTTGTAGCCGTGTTGGTCTCAGGACATAGGCAAACAAGATTCTTTGAGCAAATCTGATATCTTTTTATTTGACCAACTAAAAGAGTTGGAAATATTCTTTTTTGTACCCAAAAGCTTGGAAAGATTTTTCTTTGCAACTGTTTTAGTTGATCTGATGGAGATACGTATTTTTGACACTCTGCCAAAAAAAAAAATGACGCTAACCCCTGGTATATAAATGTAGAAAGTCTCTTAAATCAGATTCATGGTACCAAATGTCATAAGAGATTCCCCAAACTACCAAATATTTTTCAGTGCCCTTCAAGTCCACAAGTCAAGACCATCTGCTTCCCTATATCCTGGAGGCAGTCAGACAGACCTTTAACACTTGGATTTATGTCTTCTCGCCTTCATGTTTTACTTCTTTATCCCAAGATAGGGATTTTCTTCTAACGCTTGCTTTGCATTTGAGGGAATCGCACTAACACCTCGCTAATACTGGAGTTAAAAGGGAAGGACGCAGCACAGGTGCAATGTTCCACATGTAAAGCAAGTGTCACTGTATATTGCAGCATGGGTTTAATTCAAATTTTGCAAAGTCTGATCTATCCAACCCGTGAGAGTGGTCATGAAGCCCACAGGTGCCTACATCTTCCATTTCCACCATATTTCTTTGCTAGAGAAAGGAAAAACCTTCTCTTGCCACTATTCCCTCTCCTGCCAAAGTAATATAAACTGCAAGTAGTTTGCATCAGCAACCTGAAAGCTAGGAGAAATTAAGAACACATTTTTCCCTTGGCTAGCACTTCCTGCTTATTCACGATGATCAATCTTTCCCAAGGTTGTCTAAACTGATCGGTAAAACAAACCAGTGATGGCAAAAATGTTGACTTAGTTCATACAGCCAGGTACCATCACCAGTATAGATGGGCAGGAGCTTGACAACAGCATGGTGGTGCCAAATGCTCTTTTACATGAAGCCCACCCTGTCTAGAGAGAAGAAACAACAACATTTCAAGCATCAGGAATCGGACTTGAATGAAACCATGTTGTGACATATCCACTACTCCTAAATATCAGGATCAAAGAATAAATTGCATAAGGATCCTGGAGGACCAGGCAATCTCACGCGGCTCGTTAGCTGGTAAACTGGACACAGGACTCTGACCTCTGGCTGACCTGGGATGCAGAAATCAGAAGAAACTGACAACATGACAAGAGCTAGAAGTGCACAAGACAAGAGATGGGCAGGAAAAAACAGCCTAAAAGAAATCATAACCAGAAACAACCTTCTAATACAACCCGGAAGACAGAGTGGCTTTTCCAGACAATTGCCAAAAGCAGGTCTTGAATTTCTGAAGAGCCTTAATTGATGTGGTCAGCAGCAAACATGGCCATTAGTAAAATGTTCCTTTCTTTAAAAGCCCACTCAAGCCACTTTCTACACAGCCAAACGTTTTATTTAATTGCTGCCTTGGTAAAGAGAATGAATGCCTGCTGCTACCTGCACCAATTTGAACAGTACATTTCTAGCACACAGCCTTTGCACTTCCTTTACTACAGAAACGTAGTCAAGACGACCAATATGAATTAAAAGCAAGATGCAGATTTAAAACAAAGTACCTATTCCTGACTAACTTCTTGTATGGGGGGCTCCGACTATGGGAGGAATGGCACTTTATTTCCAGTTAACTTAATCCACCTCTCAAATAGTCTATAATATTTCCTTGTGGAGAAATACCCTCAGAGTTAACCTAATTACAGTCTGGAATAGAATTACTGATCAGCAAGACAACTGCTGGAAAAACTGGCTTGACAAAGCCTTGGCTGAGATGATGTAGTTGGGGCTGGTCCTGCTTTGGGCAGGGGGCTGGACTAGATGTGACCTCCCGAGGTCCCGTCCCACCCTCACTGTCTGTGATTCTAGTGTTTGAGGTCCTTTCCAGCCTACTTTACAAAGAGAGTACGTAGTAGTAGAAAAGACCCATCACAGCTCCAAGTTTGATATGCCACCCGTAAACCAGACAGGCATCATTGTCTAACAGTCCACCTGCCTATTCTTTGGACAGTGAGAATAAAGGAGCATCCACCGCTGAAAAGCAGATTCTGAAGACTCACCCAGTTCGTGTAATAAAAAATTAAATCAACTCAATTACGTGCATCCCAGAATGAACAAGGTCAATTTCTACCAACTAAGTCTCTCAAACCAGAGAACGTGTCAGAGCTCCGTGCATTTTATTAGCTGTGATTGGTTTTAATACTTTCGACTTCCATACTGCACCCCGTTTTCATCCAATGAACTCAAAGTTCTTACAGGGGTAGGAAAAAAAAAAAGTCAAAAAAAGATCAGATGGCAGCAATTTGCCCCGGTTCCTAGTGAGCATTACACAGCAGAGTACAGAACCCAAGTAACCCAACCCTGACTAACAGCCACCTAAATTAGCATTAAACAACCTTGCTGGGAAAGTATAGGGCAGTGATCGTTAACCAGGGTGTTGCATCACCCTGGGGTGCCATCAGATCCTTTTAGGGGTGCTGCACAATAAGAATAGGAATCCATAGTGTCCAAAATATTCTAATCTGCTGTGATCTTCGAGTCTTTTTTAAACAGAAGAACTGCTCTATTATTTTTCCATAGTTGAAGAAGTGTGATAGGCAAGAGCTGGTATTTTCCAAGAGGGACCTTGAGTCTAAAAGGGCTGAAAACCGCTGGCATGCGAGAGTAACAACTGGAATCCCAAGGCAGCCTGATGTCCACAGTCTCCAATATTAACAAGATCAGACACTAGAAAGGGCCTGATTAAACATCAATACAAGTAAGTGAAGAAAAGCTCCATCACTTTCCTTTCCACTTCCATAGGAACATCCAAGAAGGGGTCTTAGTCCATCACCTTTGTTGTCAAAAAGAAAAGCTCTCTTGCAAGTAGGTTCATAAAAGTGCAACAGCAATTTCATTAGGAGCTTTGTTGTACTTTTTTTTTTTTTTTTTTGTCAGCTCAGGGGGATTTTAACCCCTAGGCTGTCTACATATTAAACACGTGAAAACTAGTTTTAGGCACTTTAAAACTATGCTCCCCAGCCAGGTGCATCTCTGATCTTCGTTACCCAGCTCATGCTCCATAAACGTGTGGCTACTTCCCAGAGACAAGCTGGCCAATTCCAGTCCTCTAGCATCCCAAGATGCAATGTCCCCTTCCCCCACCCTCCTGTTCTGTGTGGACAAGCTTTCCACCCCCTAAACTCTACTGCCTAGGAGGTGGTACTGGCACCAAACCAACTCTCCCTCCTGCCCCTGGGGGTGTGACCTGGCCGGGCACCTCCCAGGGGCACAGACTGGGCCACAACAGAGGCCGGACCAAGGCTCCCATGAGTTGGGGCTTCCCTCCCAGGGTAGACAGAGGTAGTGTCCCTATGAGTTGGGGCTACACAATCTCAATTTATTAAAATGAGAGACTCTCTTTAAAACTTACTTCTTTCCTCTCTTTTATTTCATCTTTTAGCAGCTTCAGTGGCTGACCTTCATTTTACCACCCAGCCCCCATTCCTACTCATTGCCTCTCCACCTCCCATTTCCCATCATTTCACTACTCAGTCCCCATCATTAAACTCTCCCCTTCAAGCCCCATACTCTGGTCCTCCCCAACCCGTTTCTCTAACCCCCGCCCAGAGCAGTGATACAGCTCTGAGTTGCCCTTAGAGGGCTGGTGCAGCTTGTATCTCCTAGTCAGGTCCCTGCTCCCCAGCCCTCTAATGAAAAGGCACAGATGTGCAAGTCAGGGACAGTCAGACAAGGTTTTCAGCCTGAATATGTAACGCCCTTAAAAAAAAAAAAAAAAAAAAAATCAAGCCAACACTAACACCAATTAATATTTGAGAAACAGAGTGTAATGTGTAACAAAGCCCTAACACTCCTAATTTCGTTTAGCCCTCGTGCCAAACCTAACCCTAAAGTCAATCTGACAGCTTGTGATTCCTACCTTTTGTTGCCAAGAATACCCAAACCTATTACACAAACCCAAGAAATCTGCAGAATTAACAGAAAAATAAGTCCAAAGGGGCTGACAGCCCCCCAAGACACTAGGGAGAGGTGCATCAGCAGCCCCAACAACCAAGATATTCCTAGCAGCTACAAGGGCTCTTTGTATCGACCTGAACAAAACACTCTGCTTTCCTGACCTGCTGAAAGTGGCCACCTATTCCGACAGATGCTCCTTACCTTTAAGGTCCTTTGTGCAAAGGTCCTGGCAGAGACTTTACAGCTACTGGAAACTCCACATGAAACCACTTGTTGCTCAAAAGAGCAAGTTTTCTGCCACACATCACAGAGTCCAGCAAGAGAATCCAGAGCATCAGCCACCTCCCTGAGAAAGCCATACTTGCAATCATGGATGTCACCAGCCTGTAGGCTAACGTCCCACACCATGACGGCACACCTACCTGCCTGCCTGACACCTTCAGGAACATGGAGTACGCTCAGATTCGTGACAACATATTGCACAAATCATCCACAACTTCACATTCAGCAATTATCACTTCTAAGCCATGGGCATGGCTATGAGCATCCGCCAACCTCTTCATGAGCCATCTGAGGGAAACATTTCTAGAAAACTGCACTAAAACCTGCATTACATAGATTATATTTTCATTATCTGGACTGAACACCTAGACTCACTTGTTGATTCCCACCACACATTTAAACCACCATCACCCTTCGATCAAACTCCAATACTAAAAAAACTTTCTAGATACCACAGTCTACGTCTGTGATAGCATCCGACAAACCTCTATATACAGAAACACCCATGGGCCACCATACCTACAGCCACAAGACCAACAATCATCACGAGCACACCAAAAGAGCTGTAATCTAGACCCGCATCTGCTCTGAGAACACCTGTGATGCCCATCGACCAGCCTAAAATTTGCCTTTCTACAACAAGGATGCTCCAACCAAGAAATAAACTGTTCACTTGAAAGAGGTATCTAAATACCCCACAGTAACCCACTACAAACCAAAAAGAAAACCCCCGTGGCTGCACACCTCTGCTGTTACCTACCACCCCATGCTGGGACTGAGGCAGAATCACACAGCTACAGCCTATACTCAACAAAAATGAAACCTTGAGAGAAATATTCCCAGCCCCTCCACTGCTGGCTGTCAAAGTGCCCCAGCCGTACTCAACTCACTGTCAAGAGTGAACTCAGCACTGCCCAGCACACAGCAAGTGCTGGCGAGAAAGACTGAGCCTGCTCAGCACATCTCCACTGTCACTACTGTCACCACCTCCATTGAAAAACAAAACAAAAAACAAAAATAAAAATTCATGGTTCTTATACATGTCTTTCCCAAAATGTGATGCACCTCATCCAGTGCACTAAATATTCTCATGGCAACTATGTGGGTGAAAACAAACAGCATCTATGCACCAGGATCAACTCTCACAGAAAAATACAAAGGATGGATCATTTCTACCTGGGAGAACTTTTACAATCTTTGCTCCTATGCCCAAGGAAGGGGTACTTTGTGCCCAAAAGCTTGCAGTTAAAGAAATTGTTCTGCAAAAATATTACCTGCACCACAAGTTTCAATTCCTAAAAGATGGAGATGTACACACGCCATTAGAAGCATATTTCTCATACAACAACTATTCCCTCTCTGACTTTGCAATCCTTGTGCTCAAGGGAAATCTACCTTTTAAAGGCAAACTTGGAAAAAAAATTCATAGGCTGAATGGACACCAAGAACAAAGGACTACATGCATTTGATATTGTTTTTATGGCAAATTATAATTTTACCCGACTCCTGAATTCTTTCCATACTGGAAAGGTGAGACTGGTCCTCCCTTTTGATAGGCTTTGATCACCAGTAATCAGCTTCTTTTCTTCTGCTAAATATATGTCTGCCACCCCTGAGAATTTCCCCTCATCCCCTCCCCACTCCTGTTTGGTTTTACTTGCTGTGCCTGGCTCCTCCAGGATCAGACATGAGGAAGAGCACCATCTTCAAACAGCTTCTGAATGCAACTATCCCAGCCACCTAGTTGGACCAGTAAGAAAGATCACCCTAAAAATCCTTGCCTCACTTTCTGGACCATCACTACACCACTCTTACACTACTAAAAAACCCACACCACCTTAAAATAGTCATCCTATAAAGGGGATAAGAGTTTTCTAGATGTTTCGGGGGAAGCTTTATTAAAAGAGAACTTAATTTTCTGCTGCAAAAATCCCAAGTGGGAAGAACCAGATGAAATGCACTGTCGAGCCTCTTCGAACAGCTGGTTTTTGATGACATGTATGGCAGCCGAGGAGGTTGGAGGGACAGGGATTATCCCTTGAAGAGCACAGTGCCTCTTCACATGATCTGACGATCCTAGCATTTTCACCTAGTGATAGATGTGGACGCTCAGGAACGCCGCGCTGCCGCACACTGTCATTACACACAGACTTGCTGGGCAAAGGAGACTCCCTCACCCTCGTTTGCCTC
The DNA here is from genome assembly GCF_052110815.1 of Crocodylus siamensis. Classification (NCBI taxonomy): domain Eukaryota; kingdom Metazoa; phylum Chordata; order Crocodylia; family Crocodylidae; genus Crocodylus; species Crocodylus siamensis. Next base: position 205,516,741 of record NC_143399.1, read on the forward strand.
AGACCCATGATCTTTAATAAGCTTTTGCACAGGCCTCTCTCTCTGTCTCCCATCACTGCTAGTGAAGGCAAAGCACTAGAAAAGGCACCGCTGGCCACACTGGCATTGCTATGACCAGGGCCCAAAGCAACCAGCTCCCCAAAACAATCAGGTCTTCTAGAGGAAAGGAAAAGCCAAGTTCCCACAATAAAGAGCCAAATACAAAAGCTGGCCCGCTTGAAGGTGCTAGTGAAACAGCAGCAGCCTATACTGCTGGTTTTATTTCATTTGCTGGTTTTTGTTTTGTTTTTTAGAGCCTGGGACCATACAAATTTTGATCTGATGTTGTAGAGAATGAAGCCTAAAGAGTTGCAAGAAAGCCAAGGATTAGATAAATCAAGGTTTAGAGAGTATAGGAAGAAAGTTTTAGAACAATCCCTAGTTGAAGGGGAAGCTAATTCTGAATGCAGACGTTTGGCACCAACCTTGGAGAAGCCTCCACTACTGACTTAAAGTATAATTAAATGTCTCAGGGCCGATTTAAACAAGTATCAAAAGGCCACTAGGATTTGAACTGGGGTCCACTGATGCTCCTGCTGAGAGCTAAAGACAAAACCCAGAGGTTCTTGGCTACAGGCTCTTGCTTCTCTGTTCAGGGTCAGACCAATAAATCACCACATTTGGTTTTAGGAAGGAATTTACCCAATGACCAGATCATCATGGATTTGGCTGGGGGGGGAGGGATTTGCCTCCATAGCTGGGAGCATGGCTCCCTTCCTTGGATCTCTGCAGCACATGTTAAGAAACTCCTTCTGGTCCGGTGTCCTGCAACAGCAGGACGCTGGCAACGCCTTCACACCCCTGCTTTACCTGTGGCAAGTTAAACAGTGTTTTTAATGTTTCATGTTTGGTAGTTCTGGTTGAGGGGTGTTCCTAGGAGTTAAGAGAAAAAAAAATTTCAGACAAACCCTATCTAGGATGGTTTAGGCAGGAATGATCCAGCCTTGAGCAGGGAAAGGGATGGACTAGACATGACATCCTAAGACCTCTTCCAGCCCTACTTTTCTATGATTCAATTTACTTGGCTTCTTCGGGGAGGGGACTGGTTACACATCATGAAAGGTAGAAAGATAGAAATGTTCATTTTTGGTGCGCATTTAAAAGCACTATTAGAAAGAGCATCCAACAGAATTAGACTACAGTAAATGGATAAGAATATAAAAGCTACAGGAAAAGCAGTTTTTAGACAGAGGTTGCAAAAAACCAGCTAACCCCAGTTACCCAGTATTAGCACAGAGGTATGTCAAACAACCTGCCAGCGTATCGGACACTGTACTCTACGGAGAGCACCAAGAACTCGGGGCTGAACAATCACTTTGCAGACCTCGCTGCTCTTGACTGCTAGCCAGCAGCAGGCATACCAGAGGAAGGTAATTCAATAGATACAGCTGATTAAGAAAAAACCCCTCCCAGATCACATGGCCCAGGCCACTAATCCCACCTGTATTTGATCTAATTGCTTCACAACACAGAATGCTTCCATAGTCTGAGCCAAACGCAGGACTATGATTATAGCTTAATACCCGCCTCCTTCAATCTCATCATTTCTAGGTGAATCAAATGACCATTTGATTACCATTGGGCAATCATTAATAAACTGAAATCAAAACTAGAAACCTTTCATATTTCAACTCCAGCCCAGTAGTGAGCAGCCCGAGAACCTTTTCTTCACTACAGGTCACTAGACAGATCAAGGAACATAGTAATATTAAAGAGATCACACATGAAAAAAAAAAAAAAAGGAAGAAAAAAAATCTTGCATTAGAGACTTTAAGTACATACACTGCCAATTTCTTGGGAGTTACACTACTTGCTCAGGGCTCCACCCTTAACTGCACCTCTTTTTTTCTTTTTTTTTTGCAAAAAGATAAAAGACAAACCCCAGGACAGATAGGTCCCTCAAGTCACCGAGTCCAGTCCTTCATGACTGCAGTAACCACATCACAATCCCATCCCATGCCCCACCCCCAGAAGATCTTATCCAAAAATAAGCAGAACCTGTGTGTCTATGATTCACAAACCTTCCCCAACTAGGTTGCATCCTTTCCTTCTAAATTCTTGACACATCTTTCTGACGTCACCTTGCAGCTAAGCTGGAGCTCCCCATCCTCCTCCTTCACTTCAGCAGAGACCTGCACCCATCTTCCTTCCACACCCTGACAATTATGCCCTTTAATTCTGGCTGCCTCTGACTTAATCATCTCTTGGCTCACACCTTAAGGCAGTCTTCCTACACATCTTCATAACTCAACCTTTCTTCTGTCCATGTTACTGAAGCGCTATCAAGAACAGCCTCAAACGCTAGGTTCTCTTCTCCAAGTGGATTTGTTTCCTCCTATCCTGCCCCTTGCAAATAAGAAAAGCTTCTAGCCAAAAAACAAGTGAAGAATATCATAATGGTGGCTCTTCTTCCACTTACCTTTTTAGCAGAGAGAACCGAAACCTCATAAAAGGCGAGGCAATTGGCCGGTTGCAATCACTGCTCTCAACTGGCCAAGGAAACTCCACGCCCTATTCTTTTTCATTGCGCTGACTCTTGCACCCTCCCTCCCGCCCTGGTTTCATCCCTCTTGAAGGTCCTCTTTTAGACTGCAAGGGATTTTGTGTCTCCCATCACTTAACACAAGAGGGCCCTGTGCTCGAGAGCCGAGGCACTACTGCAACACAAATGTTAAATATAAACAGCACTTCCCCTTCGCAGTTCCCACAGCTTCCTACTAAAAGCTGCAGAGCTATACAGGAGCTGGAGCATTTTGTGAAACTTTGCTCTGAACTGTACGAGGACAACCGTGGCCAGGGACCCTAAAACTTTCATTTTGTCTAGTTTTAAAAATATAAAACTTCCAAATACTCAAAAATAAAAAACAACCATGAAATAAATAAAAAACCACAGCATAATAAGTAAATAAAAATAAGTAATAAAATGAACATGAATGATACCATAAAAATAGGGTAAGATCCCCTACCCTCCATCAATGCTGACCTCGTGAAGGAACACCTTGAGAAGCTGGATACCTTCAAGTCAGCTGGCCCTGACAATCTGCACCCCAGGGTACTCAAGGAGCTGGCGAGTGTCATAGCCCAGCCCCTGGCACGGGTCTTCAAGAGCTCCTGGCGCTCTGGTGTAGTGCCCGAAGACTGGAAGAAGGCCAATGTGGTGCCGATCTTCAAGAAAGGGAGGAGAGTGGATCCGGCTAACTACAGGCCCATTAGCCTGACTTCTATCCCGGGGAAGATCCGAGAAAAGTTTATTAAGGAGGCCATCCTTGAGGGACTGGCCCAGGCTAACATCCTAAGGGACAGCCAGCACAGGTTTGTTGCGGGTAGGTCTTGTTTGACCAATCTCATTTCCTTCTATGACCGGGTGACCTATCACCTGGACAAGGGAGAAGAGGTTGATGTCATATATCTTGACTTCAAAAAAGCTTTTGATCTGGTATCCCATGATCACCTCTTGGCCAAACTGACCAGTTGTGGCCTTGGCTCCACCACGATCCGCTGGCTGGGAAATTGGCTTCGTGGTCGGACCCAGAGGGTTGTGATTGATGGCAGTCACTCATCGTGGTGCCCTGTGACCAGTGGGATCCCTCAAGGCTCTGTCCTGGGACCCATCCTGTTCAACATCTTCATTAACGATGTGGACATTGGAGTCAGGAGTGGACTGGCCAAGTTCGCCGATGACACCAAACTTTGGGGCAAAAGCATCCACGCCAGAAGACAGGTGGGTGATCCAGGCTGCAAGCTCAGCAAATGGGCAGACGAGAACCTCATGGTGTTTAACACTGAAAAATGCAAGGTTCTCCACCTTGGGAGGAAAAACCTGCAGCACCCTTATAGGCTCGGCAGTGCTACGTTGGATAGCACTACAGAAGAAAGACTTAGGGGTCATCATTGACCACAAGATGAACATGAGCCTCCAGTGCAATGCTGCGGCTAGTAAAGCGACCAAAATGCTGGCGTGCATCCATAGATGCTTCTCGAGCAAATCCCGGGACGTCATTCTCCCCTTGTACTCGGCCTTGGTGAAGCCGCAGCTGGAGTACTGCGTCCAGTTTTGGGCTCCACAATTCAAGAAGGATGTGGAGAAGCTTGAGAGAGTCCAGAGGAGAGCCACGCGCATGATCAGAGGTCAGGAAAACAGATCTTACGACGACAGGCTGAGAGCCACGGGACTCTTTAGCCTGGAAAAGCGCAGGCTCAGGGGTGATCCGATGGCCACCTGTAAGTTTCTCAGGGGTGACCACCAGGATCTGGGGGAACGTCTGTTCACCAGAGCGCCCCAAGGGATGACGAGGTCGAACGGTCACAAACTCCTGCAAGACCGCTTCAGGCTGGACATAAGGAAGAATTTCTTTACTGTCCAAGCCCCCAAGGTCTGGAGCAGTCTGCCAGCGGAGGTGGTTCAAGCACCTACATTGAACACCTTCAAGAGTAAATTGGATGCTTATCTTGCTGGGATCCTATGACCCCAGCTGACTTCCTGCCCTTTGGGCAGGGGGCTGGACTCGATGATCTCCTGAGGTCCCTTCCAGCCCTAATGTCTATGAAATCTATGAAAATAAATGATAAAATAAAATACCATTTAGAAAGATCTAGCAATGAGTTCACTGCAAGATGTGAAGCACTTCTGCCTCTCTGATTTCAGAAGTACTAGTCTTCACTTCTCTTCAGACATCCTGTTATAACACATGCAGAGCTTTTACTCAACAGCAGCTTTAGAAAATGAAACCATGCTGCTTGACAGAGCTTGCAATGCTCTGATCTACATTGCACACAAACAGGCAGAGGCCAGGATTCCCAGCACTTTTGGAGCTTGGTACAGAAATAGCTTCAGGAGTGACACATTCCTATACCTACAGCGAGAGTTTTAAAAGCAAAAACCAGGAATTGGAAAAGAAGAGAACTCCAAACTGCTCAAGATTATATTTCATTATTTGTAAGAAAGCATGAAAATTTATGAGAATTAACCAAATCTACTTATACATTCAAAGTTGCTGCCTGCCAGAACTGTGCGTGAGAGGATATTCATTGATAAGTTCCCTCCACAGGTTACAAGCCTTTCCTTATTTCACCATCCCCACAGAAGCAGCCTCAAGACAGAGGATGAGGTCATATTAGGATATACATGGGGATGAAGAACTTCATGTTTACAGCCCAATTTTCAGAAATACTGTTGACTCCATGGGAATGGCAGGTGTTCACCAAATTTTATACCAAGAGATGAAAAACTAACAACCACCACCACCACCGAATACTGAGTTCTCTTTAAAAATCTTGCCTATGTTTTGTACTTAGAAAAGATCCTCTTGAAACAGAGCTAGTAAAAATACCAGCAGTATTAATGACAGTGACAGAGGGCTGCATCAATACTAACCTGAATGGAGGGATAAAAAAACTGCCCCAACTTGAATTTGCAACCAAGACAGCCAAATTATGGCTGCATGGGGTGACATAGACACCTGTTAATATTAAAGTATTACAATTAAGCAAAAACATGCATCAGCATCAAGGTATCGTAAGTCTAGGCTGGATTCAAAACAGATTTTAAAGAGTACTAACCAATAGGTTCAACTCCCTTTACAAAAAACCCACCCAGAAGACTAGGACCAGCATTTGTACCCACAAAAATAAAACACTAATTCAGAATAAGTTGTGATCTCCAGCTGCATTCCCAGGTGAGCAAATCCATTTAACAGGGTCAATAATGTGTTGCCATTTACAGCCAGCCTCCTTAGAGATTTTCAAGACCCAGCCAAGGCTTTGTCTGCCTGGGATGATGCAGTTGGGGCTGGTCCTGCTTGGAGCAGGGGGTTGGACTACATGTGACCTCCTGAGGTCCTTTCCAGCCCTCATTTCCTATGATTATATGCTTCTATGTATAACCTGAATAGCAGACCACTGTCACTAGGCAGCAATGTTATGCCACAACATGGTAGATATTTTGGCCATCCTCAGGGTCTGCATGACACACAATTGTACCAAAGGGCCCAGCTCAATAACCTGCTCAATCCAATGATATGGTTAAAACCATGTATTATATACAAATAAGACAGTTAGAACTGGCTTTAGGCACATGCTCTTTAGAAAGGAGTACTCATCTAGAAGGGATATTTGTAACAGGTGAGGGAAAAGAAAAAAAAAAATCCTTCCTGGCCCCATGTGGTAAGCAGCATGGGAAAACCAGACACCTTCCACTCTGATCTGCAACCCAAGGACAGCAAACCACTCCACACATCACACCACCTTTCTGCTATCCTTCCCCTCCATTAAATTATCGCAACCCTTTAGGCTTCTTTTGTCACTTTGCTGGCTGTAAAACTCTACTTCATTCTCCTACTGCTGAGTACCCTCCTCTAGGCTGCAGAAATCTTCCTGCTACTTCCCAGTGATCCGCGAGTGCGGACTTCAGGGCCTCCGACTGCTGGTCTTTGCAGCACACCCCAGGCATTGCTACTCCGAGGTCAGCCCTAACCAGCGCCACCTCTCCTCGAGGAATCATCAAGTGGAAGAGGTTGCACAGCTTCTCCCCTGGGCATCTAATTCCACTAAGAGAGAAGTAATGTTTCCTGATATCCAGCCTAAAGCAACTGTGCTGCAGTTTCAAGCCACTGCTATGTGTCCTGTTCTCTGATGAAATGGAGAAAAGGCATTCAGGTATTTCAAGACAGCTACCATGTCCCCTCTTAATTGCCTTTTCCACAAGCTGAACATGCCCAGTTCCTTCAAGCTCTCCTCATCTGGCTTGCCTTCCAAGCCCTTTATCATTTTGGTCACCCTGTTCTGGACCCTCCAACTTCTCCATATCCCTTTTTAAAAATGCAAAGCCCAAAACTGCACACACAAAGGTGTAGCCCCTTGCATTTGTTAGCACAACACATACAACATCCTGTTCTACAAACATCCACAGCCATCAGGGTTGGGGGGAAATGCCCCCCCAGAGTTGCTGCCCTAACCCAACTTGAAAGAGCAGAGACAGACAGAAGACAACAAAATAACCAGAGATCCTTTCCCCCCCCCATCCCACCAGTAAGGAAGTCAGAGATCCTCTTCCCTCTCATCAGCAACAGGGATTTCCCTCTGCCCCTCCAGATGAGGGGCTGACAGTAAGGGAGTCTGGCTTGATGTGGTTAATACTACTCTTTTCTGGCCAAAGGCCCACTGTGAGCCCAAAACCAAAGTTTGCTTGAAAAGCACTGGAGCCTCGCATCAAGAGCTTTTTGCTAATCAGACTGAACTCCAGTCTTTAAATGACACAAAGCTATCTGAGAAACATTTCCAACTTTATAGAAAGCCAATTCCAGCATTTACATTTAGTTTAAGATGTACAAAAGCTGCCTTACACTTCTTGCACCTGGACTTCTGTGCACGCTTGCTTGTAAAGTGGAGCAAAAACTAATCAGGCCACATCAGTGCTACGTCTTCCTAAGGGCATCTGCATGCCTGTTTTGAAATCTGTTAGTAAGAGAGGAGCTGGGGCTTTGAATGCAATCCTATCCTCCCTCAAAGAGAAGTCCGAAGCTGCGAAAGCTGGCTCTGTGTTACCCTCGCACACTTTGGTTTCATAGGTTACTAGTAGTTTCCAATGCTTTGTTTCTCCATTACAGTAATTGGACACTGGGGCAATCTTGTTGAGCTCTTAAAGTTTATAACACAGCAATATCACTGCCAGAACAACTAGATACAGCCCATAAGAAACACCTAATGCTCCTCATTTGTTACAGGTCAATACAAGTTTCCAAAGGGTGCTAACCTCATAAAAAGTTACTTCCTAAGAGGGAAAGCACCATCTCCTTTCCTATTAATAGGAGTTGCTTTATAAAAAAAAAAGTACATTTCTTCTACCTTAAGCATTGCTTTTTTTTTTTGACGATTTTTACATAACAGTTAAAAAAGTTTGTATTCTGCCTCTTATTTAGCATAAACTGAATCTGCTTCTTCCCAGACCTGACAAAAGCCATTTAGTGCCCAGGGGTTTGCTTAACATCTCTCCCAACTCGAGTCAGTCCAGTAAATAACATTACGAAGCAAACTTTGCTTTTATTTGGGCTACATCAAGATCAACAGTGACAAATTCCACTTGACAGCACATGCAGAAAGCATTTTTTCTCTGGCAAGAGTAACTGCTAAATTCATGTTCGATGGGACATTTTAGACCAATCTTCAAATGTTTTAGCATTATGTAACTTCTATCACACAGGAGACGAGACAAGACGGGAGATCAGAATTTGCAGCCTCACTCCCAAAGGCAGACTGCATGCTGCCGGTCCCCAGTGCAGTACGGTCCCCATTTTTTCAGAAACCATCAATTGCTACCCATCGCACCTCTTAAAAAGGAGAGAGGAGCAAGCAAAAAGGACTTGAATGTTAAGGAATAAAAAGCTTATGGCCAACACGACTCTGAAAAAATTCTTCTTGAAAATAAAGGTACAATTAAAAATGGTTTAGAACCATCTGCTGCATTTTATAGGTGAGTACTTCATAGCTGAAGAGCAAACTTCAGTCGTTTTGGCATCTGAATTAGTGTATTAAGGAATTAGCTAATTGCTGCATCTTACATGTGAAAACAGACTCCCACATTTAGCTGTAGTCAACATAACAAGATGCAACATTTTGTCTTAGTTTTTAGCCCCAAAACAGTGTAGACTTCTCAATTCCCCCCTCTTAGCCTTCTCTTTTACAAACCAAATAATCCTAGTTCTTTCAGTCTACCCTCATAAATCATGTCTCCCCGGCCTCTAATCATTTTTGTCATTCTCTGCTGGACTCTTTCTAAATTTGTCTGCACCTTCCTTGAAGCAAAGGACCCAAACCTGGAAACAGTACTCTGCGAGGCCTCGGTGCTGAATATAACAACATCAGTTGCTTTGATTCCAAAGTTTATTTGAATGCAATGTCAACTCTTATAGTTATATGTTCATAGTATTATGGAAATGATGAAAGTCTATACCACTGTCCCCAATCCTTGGCGCTCAGAAAATATAGTGCCCATGAGAGCTACAGGAAATCAAAAAAGTTAAAGCTGAGATTGCCAGGTAGTTTGATGCTGCCTGCAGCACGTTACTATTTCAGTTTTATTGCCCATGCAGCAGCAAAAGTTGGGACCTCTAGTCTACTCTATATTTATTTTAATACAGAAACTACAGCAGAGTACAAGGAAATGCCTCAAGTGGCAGAGAGTATGAAGTGGTAGGCAAATTATATTTAAAAAGGGACACACTTCAGGATGACAGTGCAGAAAAATAAAAATAATGGAAACAATGAATAATTGAAGAATGTTTAATAGTCAATATTCAAGAGTATTAGTGTAGACTGGAGTAAAAAGTTAACTCACTCTGGACTACAGCAGAAGGAAAAACTCTACACTGGGCAAAAGGAAAGAAGGGGAGACAAAAGGTCAGAATACAGATCACTGTAGGGTCATCAACATATATAGTTATAGAAGTTAAAAGGCAAACATCACATTTCCAGGACAGAAATAAGTCAGCCTCACCTGCTTCTCCCACAACAGTCCTACTTTTCCCAGGACTGAAAGCCTCCCTGTATTGAACTGTAAAGTCAGCAAACTTGATTCACTCAAATCTCTCCCCAAAAAGCATTTCTGTCAAACCCACAAGTTAATTGTAAGCCAAGACTTTGGGCATGATAGGAGTAAGTAGCTGCACAATCTTGTTGCTGTTTGCCCCTTCCTCCTCCCTACTGTATGCCACTTTAGCTAGCTGAGCCACACCGAGACTAGGCTGCAAGGTGCTTGCGAGAAGGGGCTGCATCAGTTGTAAAAACTGTCAGGCAGCCTGGAGATGCTGTCCAGACAGACCCTTCCAGGGTCACTGCTGAAGGGACTCCTGCCTCTTCCTCCACATGCCTACTAGAGAAGGCTACATGAAGCCGATCTGTACTGGGAGGGGGGATTTTCCTCTTGTTCAGCAGATTGAGAAGCGAGACAGAAATTGCTGGCTGACTGGAACAAGTGTTCCGGTTCAAACTACACTTCATTTGCTTTATACCTTACAATTCACCAAATCATTACGTTTCCCCTCTCCCTGAAGAATCAACTTTTGGCTACTTCTAGTGACAAAATACTGGTCTTAACCAACAGTCTCACAGTCCTGCAGAGACAGCATAAAGAACTAAGAAACACTTGCCGCAGCTGTCCGTCCTACACGCCAGTTCAAGAGGGGAGATTTTAAGAGTTAGTGAAAGTTAGACACAAGTGCAAAAAGGGGAGGAGAACACCAATTTTTTCTTGTGCAACCTGGCTTTCAAAAAGCTGCTGTGCTGTGCTTATTTCAGGACAGGACGAGATCCAATTTTGGCACTCGCCACCAGGTGGAGAATGGGCCAGATCGTCAACAGGCATCACATGGCTAATTAGAGTGAGAGCTGGCTGCAAGGGGACTTCTGTTTTACAACCCATGATGCATGCAGTGAATTCTGTACTTAATAGTAGGATGGTAAGATGGACTTAAAGTGAAGAGTTATTTTGGACCTTCTCCCCACTACCCCTTCTTCCAGGAACACTATGGTACACAGCAAAAGAGAAATAATTTGTTTGCCATGAAAAAGGCAACGGTTGAGGTGAAGTAGTATCTTTTACTGGACCAGCTTGTGTAGTTTGGAGAGAGACAGACAAAGGAGACAAGCTCTTGGCCTTTAAATATCCTTCCCCAGGTCTGGGAAAGAGCCAGTTATAGTACAACGGTCTAGCTAAGGGTAAACAAAAGAAGTTTCAATTTTCTTAATGATTTTGACTACTTAAAAAAAAAAAAAAAAAAAAAAAAAAGGAAGTGGGGAAGAGTTTGTATGTACCTGTGGGATAAAGAGAAGTTAACAAAAGGGAGAAGCCAAAAAGTTAAAATGAGCCACAAAACTAATCCCTCAAGTTCATGGTTTTAGGTATCCAGGAGTCATGAATCTGTTCCCAAGCCCATCTTTTGGAGGCAGTGGATGCACCTATACAAGATGTTACTGCACCCTGTCAGGGCCCTCTATCTGGTCTACGTTAAAGATCACTCCAAACAGAACAGAGCTGCCAAGTTGAAGTTTCTAAAACTTAACTGCAAAAGTTGAAGTACAATTGTTCTTCCAGATACTTGCTTCATACTAATCAAGAATCTCCTTGTAATACTATCCGCTCTCTCACTGTGAAGACAGGTCCTCAGCAGTTTCCAATTCCCAAATTAAGAATACTATCGTGTAGCTATTTCATGCCCAAAGAAATGATCATATAAATCATAGTATACCTCACTGAGGATGGACATTTTCAAAGTCTGTAAGAGGTATTTCCTGTTGCTGAAGTGCACAAGTAACATACGCTGGAGAAAATGTCTCCAGACATCCTATCAGTAGTCGTGGTTCAAATGTATTGACAAAGGCTACTTTCCTATCTTTGTTTAAGCACAATACAAATTTCTGCCCATTTCAGCTGTTAGGGGTTTAGGAAATTCTAGTAGAGCAATAAAATGTACAATAGAAACAAGTTTCAATGAAATCTTATTTTTCACAGTTGAGACTCACAGTGCCAAGTATTACAATTCCTGGTATACTGACTACTAGTTCTACTATTCTTAACTTTTTTTCCAATGTGGATACCAAAATAGGAAACAGTGTCCATGAGAATGTCTTCCTTCTCCCACCTGAATGCTGTACCCAGACTAACAGAGATGGTCAATTATAGGATGGACTCTGCCATAAACAGTAGAATTAATTAAATAAATACAATCACTTTTAACTCTCTCATTTGCACCCATATTTTAGCCTGAAAGTACTAGTTTACTGCAACTTCTATACCTGACCAGCCTGTGTTATTTCCATTGCACGATGGTCATCTCACCAATAAAAGGCCTGCAACGGGCCCTTACACCAGTTCCCAGGATGCAACATTAACACATCAGATGAAAGTCTATTTGCAATAGCTTCAAGTCACAGTCACTTAAGTTCTTGTGGAAAGTGCCTGGAAGCTTCAGGCATTTCCTCAACCTGTGTTGTAACCCAAAAGCAGGGTGCAAGAATATTTGAAGGGGTCACAGACAAAATTTAAAAAAATAGATTCTCCTTTAAAAGGAGGAAAAACATAAGAAACTGTGGCTTCCTCTTTGCAGGCTGGCAGTTCCAGTTTGCAAGGGGCTGCTTGGGCCCCCCCGCCCACACACTGGGGACACCAGGGTCAGGGAGCCATTTTCTACTTAAAAACCATTACTGGGTCAGGACTGGACGCTGATGGTTACAAGTGGGTCCTGGTACAGAAGAGGTTGAGACCCACTGGATGAAGCAACTGAATTCCACTCGGGAGTAACAGCCGTTGTTAGTGCCCAAACAACAGTGGGAAAAAGCCTTTTATCAGTCACAGGACCACATACGCCTGTATTTAGTAGTCTGCTAACTCCTCTCATTCATGAGGATTCATCATACCTTGAAGATGGCCATGTGACAGTTACTATAATCATCTTGCACATCAGAATCTCAAACTACTTTACAGGCCTAGACTTTCACAGATTTTAAACCTAGAAAGGACCACTAGAATAGTCTAATAGACCTAATTCAGGCCTTCACAATTCTTCACCTTGAGAGACAAATAAGGAAACGAAAGCCCAGGCTCCAACTTACCACTTTCCTGCTTTTTAGTTCCAAGAAAGCAATGGTCTGGTTCATCTCCTTGACCTTTGGATCTTGTTTTCACAGACTCCACAAACTGGAGTGAGCAGTGCCATTCACCCCCAGCCATGCAGTACTGGCATGTCAGCTAACACACATCTGGGCTCCAATATGTTAAATGTACTTGCGGTCAGCCAGCTCAACTTCGTACCTATTCCCATATACAGCTGGCATTTCAACCTCCAAGCATCTCCACTCTAATATACAACATGGCCAAACTGCGGTCAGCCAGTTTAACACCCTTTTGTTTCGGCAAATAGTTGGAGCATTGCACATCATTCCAGTCGGTCACGGCGATGAGATCATGCCCAACACCCAACTCTGTCAAACAGCTTTTTGTTACAAGTCGTTATACTTCACTAAACCAGTTCCATTTTTTATTAAAAAAAAAAAAAAAGACACCAAAAGCAATTTTTGGAAGTTTGCTTCATCACCCCAAAACTCAGCATTCCCAGTCCCCACTTTTCTCCTTCTTCAGACAGTTTAATAGCAAAGCAGGGTTAGTTTTAGCGGAGGTTTCTTCCAACCTCTATTTTTTTTTAAACCCATCTGCACAAGGTTGCTTTAGTTTTCTTTTGCCATCATCTCCATAATGAGAGCAGCAGCAGCAGCAGCTCTTAAATTGCCAAATCCTGACCACCTGCAAAGAGAAGCATGAACTGAACATGAAGATCCCTGTAGTGCCCAGGTGTGGATGGCCTCCATTAATGCAACCTGAAGTCATGGAGATCGGGAACGTGAGATTTAGCAAAGGAGAAAGGCAGGGAAGAAAGCAAGTAGTGAGGCAGGCAGGTAGAGTGAATGAACAAAGGCTGATTAAGGCAGACACTCTGTTACTCTGCTAGAGGCAATTATTATCTTCACCTTGGAAAGCAGGTGGGATAGACGATTTTATGGATGACAGACAACAGTTGACCTTGCTCTGAATTCCACATTTAAAAACAGAAAAGGGATAGGATTCATTCCCACTCTGTGAGTATCCAAAGCACAGACAACAGTGGGGTTTGAATGGATAAACAGCATTAGCAAACCAAAAAGCCAGAAAATGTAGTAAGAACTTTAATCAAGGGTAAAAGTTTTCAAATGGTGCTCAGTCCCACTGACTGTCAATGAGACTGGTAGCAGGCACCTAAATCTCATTTCCAAAAAGGACTTAAGCATGCCTGAAAATCTGAGCTGCTAGTTCACCCACCCCCGCTAAAGGACTGGTTGTAATTTTATTTTCCCCCATTCTCTTTTAAATAGACTTGTATGTTTGACTAAAAATACCAAGAGCTCATGCCAAGTTAAGCTTCTACTTTTTAGGCTTCTCTTTCGATCTATTAGTCATTAGATGGACCTGTGAGAAAGTGCTCTCAGGGCACAGCGAGTTATCAGCTTCCACTTTCACAAACTTTCCCATCAGCTCAAGGCTCCTTAAAAATGTCACCCAAGTCTGTGCACAGGAACAAGAAGATAACGTACAGATCTTGAATAAAGAACACCAATAACTGAATGCGTGTGCAGACTTGTGAGCTATGTGAATGTGCTGAATCTGCACGTGTGAATCCAAAGTTACTTTCTGCTGAATCTGCTAATGCCAAATGCATGCATGGCTTGACTTTGTCTGCAATATACAGTACTCTGTACCTACCAGTATGGCAGCACCCTTTCCTGCAATTGTGGCCCGAGTCATGTATTCATGAAACTGCTCCACCTTTAATGCTGCATCATCCAGAGCCAACGGTGGAGTAAAACTGCTCCAATGTTGGCTTTGGATGACACAGCATTTGTATTGCTTCCTGCTTGTCCGCATAAGTGTTCAAATGCAACGGCAGCTGTGTGGATTCCTCCTCCCCTTTTGAATCTACTCCAAAAATGCACGTGTCCATACCCTCAGAAGATGAGCAGCAGGGTCTGGGCATCCAGGTTAGCCCCAGTAGCTACACCGACCCTCCACGCACACTGGTGCGTCCATTAGGATTTCTGACGGCCCCGAGGCTGACCCCCTGCCACACCACATGGGTCCTCAACCCCCCCCCACCCCGTCCCCATAAAGACGCCCTTGGCCCCAAGGCCCAGAGACCCCAATGGTGGCAGCAGCAAGAGAGCAATGGGGAAAGCAGTGCCCATACCCAGAGCCCAGAGCCCACCAGGGGAAAAGTTTAAGTATTTCAACATCCTGATTCTTTTTTTCCCCCCCTTCTAAATATTAAATCACATAGCCAGTCACCCAGAGCTTTTGGAAAGGCTCATGGATTCAGCATTTTTATTTCTTTATTTAAGTCTTTTGAGAGAGAATAAGTGTAGGCCTTAAATGAGATCTGAATTTAATACAAAGATATATTTTTAAACCAGTTC
Organism: Crocodylus siamensis; assembly: GCF_052110815.1. NCBI lineage: Eukaryota > Metazoa > Chordata > Crocodylia > Crocodylidae > Crocodylus > Crocodylus siamensis. The sequence goes on from NC_143399.1 coordinate 205,531,771, forward strand.
TTTTTAAAAAACAAAAATTATAGATTTAAAATAAATTTATAAAAACTGATTTAGAAAAACATCAACCTGTTTTTGGACTCATTTTCTTGACAAGAGAGAGAGAGAGAGCTCAAACATTTTTAAAAATGCACTGCTCCCTTGTTTACAGACTATTTGACTTCTGTGAATGAAAGGCATTTTTGTTATAATAGGTCATTCCACTGGCATCATAGCTGAAAGAACTATTTAAAAAGCCATATTATGCATCTAAGCAACACATGGACTCACCCATGAGAAGTCTGAAGTTACAAATGGACAGCAGGACAAAAGCAAATGCGAACAGTTTACATTTCGGCCTTATGCACTTGAAACTCAGTGCACGCCGACTTTCTGCAAGCTTGGTGCCCTGAACAAGTTTCTGCTTCTGTTTACAAAGCGGCAAGACGTGTCTAAGCTTCTCATTTTATATTTTGTGAAGTCAGTTAGATGGAGAACTACCACAATACCCAACAGTGACTTGAATCCTCCTTCATCTTCTCTTTTTGGCATCATCACTGCTCAGTTCAAACTCATTAATGCACTTTGTTTTTCCAGACCCAAGACCCAGAAAAACAAGTTAAATATATTAAATTGAAAAAGTAAAGACAATTCTTTGTTGGCTCTTTCAAGTTTGGAACATCACAATTAAACACAAGCCACTAGTACCAAATCACAGCAAAACGGAAGGATAACTAAGCACGTATCTCCCCTCCCCCCCCACAATAGCCCTCCTCTGTATAAAACAGCTGCCTCTGAGAAGAAGTCATACGTCTTCTATTAGTCTATGCAACAATTTTAGATTTGCATTGCACCACCCCAAAAAAAATTAGAGGAAACACATTAGTCCCATTTAAACTGAAAAGCAAGCAAGTGTCCTGCCTTGTTCCTACTTGGATGGTTTAGAGAAGAGAGACTTCAGATCAGAATTCTTGTTATTCCTTGCACGCCAGAATTGAATAACGCTACTTATGCACTGTTGTTCGTTATCAATTTCCAAACCTAGATTGAATGGAAATTGTCAACTAAATAAACATACTATTCATTTTTGGAAAGTGAGGTTGATGAGCTCATTTCACTGAAGTCAAAATAAATTGATAAATTTCTTCTGAAAGAGAAATATTTTATTCTTCGCTGCAACTGGCTAGAAAACCAATTTAAGCAAAATGTCAAACAAAACACTCTGGCAATTTTTTGTCATTTACCAGCAAGCGTGCTCTACAGCTTAGTTAATGAAATGAAAGAAAATTAATCATACTCACTTTCATCTAATTTTAAGTGCTTGTGATCTCAACAGGGTGGATCCGTGGCGGTACACTGGTGCACTTGCACCCCCATTTTGATTCCTGCTCTGCCCAGTATTTAAAAAAACAACTGCTTACCAATGGCAGCAGCATTTCTAGTCAGGCAGTGCTGAGGGAGTCCGCTGAATTTAGGGCTCATTGTAATCTACCTGATCCCTCCTAAACTATTCATTTCACAGGTGTTAACAACCCTCTCTCCTCTTTTTAATAATCTTGATGTTCCACCAATCAAGCCATCCTTTGATCTGTAATTGTGTTGTCTGTTACCTGCTCCTGGTAATAAAGCTCTTATTTCACAGTCCTGCACACTGTTTTTAAGTCATTCCAACAAAGTCATATTTTTTGCTCTCAACACAACCTTAGCATATTAGTAAAGCTTCTTGTTTATTTTTAAAATGGAGAAAAATGTGTGCGGTTTCATACATCATCATCTGCACCCCCCTTTTCAGAATACTAGATCCAGCCACAGTTCTCAGCCATTAGCACAAGGATCTAACAATTGGCCGAAAAAGCTTCATAAAGGTGTTTGAAATCCCATCAAGGATTGTTTTGCAGTGGAACTGGGGGTGGGGGGAGGTTATGACACATTTATGCCAATCTTAGGTTATGTAAAAAGAATAACAGATACACTCAGAGTGCTCAGTTTAAAATAAACCAAGTCTTCTTCAGCTTATTGAACTGTTCGATATCCAATCCTTCCTGTGGAAATCAAGGGCCCAGAGACAATCCTATCATGGAAGTAAATGCCTGGCAGAAAATGATGTTAATGTAAAGACTGTGGATTCTTCGACAATGGACAGATATATTCTGGGAGAAGACTGTTATAAAGAGACAGGAGCGGATGCACCTGACCAGAACTGGAAAAATTATCTTTGGGTGTCATCTGGCCAACCTAGTAAGGAGGATATTCTACTAGATTCCACAAAGGATGGTGAACAAACCCTCCAGCAACAGAGCAAACAATCCAGACAGGAAAGGACCTCAAAACACACCAGCTCAACTCTAGGAAAGGGCCAGAGTCATAGGACAGCAATAAGTGATGCAAAAGGGAAACAAGAAGGTTGAAATGCAAGATGCATCTGATGCATGTATACAAATGCAAAGTGCATGGGAGGAATAAACAGGAGAAGCTGGAAGCTGCTGCCTGTGAAGAGAACCATCACCTAATTGGTATCACCGAAACTTAGTGGGACAGTTTTTAAGACTGGAAGGTCAGCACTGCGGGCTACGTTGTTTCAGAAGGACAGGGTTGAGATAAAAGATGCTGGTGTTGCCCCATGAGAACCACCAAAATAAAACAATACATAAGCTTCCTCTTCAGGAGGACAAATAGCAGATTAGAATGCATTTGGGTAAAGATACGAGAAGAAAGATGCAGCACCGATATAGTGGTGAAGATTTATTACAGGCAGTAAGAGGAAGTGGATGAGGCACTCAAGCAGGTGACAACATTTAAAAAAGCCTATGAGATGGTACTGAGGATGGTGGGAGACTGCAATTTTCCAGACAATTGCTGGAAGAATAATACAGCCAGACATAAAATGCTGAGCCAGTTGGTAACATGGAGGATAACGTGCTTTTCCAGAAGGTGGAGGATACAATTAGGGAATCACCCACTTGGAACCGACCCTAACCAATAGGGTGGAGGATGTGAAGGCGATGGGAAACTTCAGAGGAAGCGATCACGGCACGACAGAATTCCAGACCCCGAGACAGGGGAAGCAGAAGATCAGAAGAACTGGGACACAAGGTTTCAAACCACTGCAAGTGTTGTGGAGGATCCTTCTGAAGTACAGATGCCTGCTGAAGTTTGTCACCCTTCTCTGCCTGCTCCATGATGGTATGCCAGTGGTGGTTCTCAGCAATGGGATCCATCACAGACCCTTTTGAGATTAAAATGGGAGTTAAGTTCAAAGATCGCAACATAAGATCTGAAACCAAGCTCATGGTTTATCAAGCAGTCATGATCCCCACCTTGCTGTAAGGAGCCAAGACACGGACAACACACAGGAGACACCTTAAGTCACTGGAGAAGTACCATCAACGCTGCCTGTGGAAGATCCTCCAGTGGGAAGACAAACGCACCAACATTAATATCCTCTCGCAAGAAAATACCACGAGCATCAAGGTAATGATCAATCTAACATCAACTTTGCTAGGCTGGCCACATCAGGTGGATGTCCAACTCCAGACTCCCAAAGCAAGTCCTATTCTCCCAGCTCATTCGAGATGTACACTCAAGAGGAGAGCAGAGAAAGTGCTTCAGGGACATCCTCAAACCCAGATTTTAAAAATGCAACATCAAATGTCAACCCATGGAAGACTAATCGCCTAGGACCGCCCCAAATGGAGGAAGAGTCTGCTGCAGGGACCTCAGTACTTTGAAGCCTGTCATGGACCAAATCAAGAATCCAGTGCCACAGGTCCACCATTAACTAGCCAGAGGGAACTCTTGACAGAAGATGCAAAGGAGGCAGGGATACTCAACAGCTGCTTTGCCTCAGTCTTCACAAAAAAAAGATTCAGCTATAACTGGACACCCAATAAGGATTTATCTGGATATGGAAAGAGACCAGATGAGAGATGAAATAATTGGACCAAAGAGCTTTCGACAGGTCTGAATGAATTCAAGTAAGCAGGACCTGATGAACTTCATCCCAGGGTACTGAAGGACCTGTCAGAGGAAATCGGAGCCCTTGACAATGATCTGCATGGGACTGAGAGACAGGTGAGGTACCACACGACTGGAAAAGGGCCAATGTAGCCCCCCCTCTTTAAAAAGAGGCAAAAAAGGAGGACCCAGGGAACTAGACTAGTTAGCTTCACCTCAGTACCTAGGAAACTACTGGAACATACTCTAAGGAAGTCCATTTCCAATTATCTGAAGGAGAAGAGACCAATCACAAGCAGTTGGCATGGATTTATCTCAAGTATACATCTCCTCCTTTGACACGGTAACTGCTTGGGTGGATGAAGAGATGCTGTGTATAGTGTATTTGGACTTCAGCAAGGCTCCTGACAAGGTCCCACATGACCTCCTCATAGATAAAAGACAGAAACCTGGGTTAAGACAAAACTCCTACAAAGTAGATAAATAAGTGCCCCAATAGTCTCAAGAAAAAGGGAATTATAAATGGATCTACGTCAGAATGGCAGGAGGTTTCGGGTTGAGTGCCACAGGGGCCTGTCCTGGTGCCAGGGCTGTTCACTGTCCCTATTCATGATTTGGATGCTGGCACAGAAAGCTTCTTGAGCAAGTCTGCAGACAACACAAAACTGGGAAGGACTGCAAACACACTGGAGGGCAGGGGTGCAATCCAGAATGATCCTGACAGACTGGAAAGCCGGCCTGGAGTTAATAAGATAAAGTGCAAGGCTGACAAAGGCAAGGTGCCACACTTGGAAAGAATAATCAGAAACAAATAAAATTGGGTGACACCTGGCTGGATAGCAGCACTGTGGAGAAGGATCTAGTAGTCTTGGTAGTCCACAGACTTAAATGCGAGTCTGCAGTGTGATGGGACTGCACAAAAGACTGGATATCTCCAAAGACTTCTTCATGGTTAGAGCAGTGAAGCAGTGGAACAGACACCGAGAGAAGTTGGGGAAACTCCATCATGGAGATGTTCAAGATGAGGTTGGAAGGGCATTGGTCAGGAATGATCTAGGAATAGCTAGGCCTGTGCTCGCTGTGGGCATTTCCCAGGCTTCTGGGCTTTGGTGGTTGCCACATGGAGCTGGGAAGGAATTTTCCTCCCCTCTCCTGCTGCTACGTGTGTCAGGAGGCAGAGGGGTTTGCCTTTATCCAAAGCACTGGGTGTTATGCAGCTCAGGCTAGGGATTAATCAACCCCAGCCTGAGCTGCAGCATAACATCCAGTGACTACTGGGCTGTGCCGTGCTCTTGCTGGGACTAAAACCTATAGGTTCCTGGCTAGAGGGTCCTGTCCCTCTGCTCAGGGTCCACTTTGCCATTTGCCACATTTGGGGTCAGGAAGGAATTTTACCCCGTGGTCAGACTGGTATGGACAGTGGGAGTTTTGGCCTTGTGTAGTGAGGGGGGTAGGGGATGTAATCCTCTTCCTTGGATCTCTTGAGCATATTTTAACAACCACTGCAGCAGCAGAACATGGGCCACTGTTGTCTCCTGCTTTACCCATGGAGGGTTCAGGAGTTATGTCTTCTGCTTGTGTCAGGGCCGACTGCAGCTTTGCTAACAGGTTAGAAAGTGAATTTGTATGGACGGTTGGATAGGGATTATCCTGTCCCAGGTAGGGGGCTGGACCAGATGTGAGCTCTGGAGGTCTTTTCCAGCCCTACTTCTTTATCTAAAAGACACAGAAACATTAAAAGAAACTGCTGGAACATGCACATGCACACACACAAATGGTGTACAAACAGGCTTGTGCTCCCATTTGCATTTTACCAAGCAGCAAGTTTCAATTATCCCTTGCTCTATACATTTTGAAACTTTAGAGTCCATTTAATTTAATTATATAGATCTGATAATTATATACTAGCAAGAGCAAATGAGCCTGAGATTCCAAAGACAAAAAAAGCAGAGTAAAATAGCCACAGTTAAACAGCTGAACAGTTTCTAAACCATAGGAGTCTCTGACCCAAAGAAGGAAAGGAGATAAAGGTTTTCTGCAAACTGAATTTGCAGTTGTGCCCAGCACTATTTACATAGTAGTATCTCCCAGTTCCATATAGGAGCACTTGTCTGTGGGCTGTAGTGTAAATAGAATTAATCTGATCCTAGCCAGCCATGCCATCTGTGAATGGTGTTACAGGAAGATCATCAATGAGCATGTAGGACCTCCGAGCACAGGGGAGCACAGGATAGTGAGTATTGCTTCATTTAGTTAGCCGACTGGCTATGCCAAGAACATTTCTCTCAACAGCTACAATCTGTATTCCTCCCACTCCCCAAATGCAGCTTCTTTAAGACGAGAAAGCTGACAAAGAAAAGTCTTGTAACAGCATGGAAGACAAAGAAATAGTCTTAACTAGCACTTCCACAGTAGGAATGTGTGGAGGCAAAGAGTTCAGGCTTCACAACTGCAGACTTTCAAATCTAGATCTTGCTGTAGGCACCAGAAGTTCACCTAAGAACTGAAAGCCAAGCCAACATTTATACTGCTGTATGCTAATCATGACTAGGATAATTAATACTGGATTGCATGTTGCAGTTCAGAAACATCCAACAACTAGACTGTTTAACACATCTGTGGCTTGAGTGGCATATTCAGATTCTGCAAAATCCAAGTTTTCATTTAAAATGAAATTATATTTTTACACCTGGTTGCAAAAATTGACTGTTTGCATTTTCAGAAGGTAATGACTGGTCTTCCTGATGAACCTAAAATGGCAACCAGGATATGGGAGTGCCCTCATTTCTTATTAATCTCATGAAAGCATGTTCCTTTAAAGTTAAGCATCATTATCTATCCAGGACCTTAACATTAAGAATTATATTTTTTTTCTACCTTCCAGCTCCGTGCATACCTCACACTGACATGAGTATATCAGTTGTGGATCACATTCATGCCTGCATACTACCATTAAACTCTGGTGCAATGGGCAATAATTAAAAAGAGAAGGAGTCTGACATCCCAGGTAGAGGGCTAGCATTATAAAAACATACACTGTTTAGTTGACTACTAAAAGATACCTGTTAAAGAAGCCTCCACTTTCATGTCCCATTGGATAACACCACTGCTCTGGACAGAAGTAGAGGTTTCCCTATAGCATAAAGAAGGGCAGAGGAGTGAAGCCTTTTTCAGTCAGTTAACTGATCGAATATTTACTTCCCAAGCCAAAAACAAAGGGAAAACACAAACAAACCAAGAGTCAAATAAGATCCATGTGCTTCCAAATGACCAGAACTCCTAGCATTTCACATCTGACAAATAAATACGTTAGTTTGAACAAGTAATACAGCCACACTCTCTTATTCAAAGAAATAAAGCATAGCTTGGACAAAGAGTTAATCATTGGGAACAGCATTCAGAACCGATACTGTGTGCTGCTAACGACTTGATCTCTCCTCCACCCTTTTGACCTGGTCATTCCTACGCCTGAACCCCTTCAGCACAGCCATCTAACTTTTCACATCGGGCTCACATTTCTCTTTTACCCTGCACACCTCTGCTCATTTTCAGCATCTTCTGCCTGGTTAATCCACCTCTCTCTCTCCAACCTCCCAGTCTCACCTTTACACTTTCTCCCAGCCACACCTCATTTAAATGAAAAGAAAAAAAAAAAAAAAAATCTCAAAAACCTTTCTATTGAAAAGTCAACCATAATTTTTTTTCTAAAAAGTCTGCTGCACTTTATAACCTCAGCAAGTGCTATTCAACTGTTCTGCTCTTATTTAAAAAGTTCATATCTTTAGAATCAAGAGACAGCACTCCAACCCTACAATGAGCAGACGTAGCAAGCCACATCAGTCAGTAGTTAGGCAGAAGGCAAGGTAGATATGCATCTCCGAGCTCTTCCTCACTCACGGACACTCATGCATCTCCAATTCAGTCTAAGGTGCATCTTTACCTTGCTTTCTGTCCAGTCCTACTAGGATGCTCAGAGAAAGAATCACAGAAAACAAGGGTTGGAAGGAAGGTCATATCTAGTCCAACCCCCTGCTCAATGCAGGGCCGGCCCCAACTACATCACCCCAAGAACTTTACTTCCTTTGGTATAGAGAACCTCAAATAGCAATAAATCATATTAGTCTTGAGTTTCTTTTTACTGTCCAAAAAAGAAGTACAGTGGTACTTGACAAGCAAGGAATGAGGATAATGGAAAAGCCTCCGATTCTGCTGGGGGGAGGGAAAAAAAAAAAAAAAAATCATGGACATGTCCACATTCAGAGTTTCCCTGGGGCTGCAGACCTTCTTCCTGCTGACAGTTTTCCATCACCTCTCCAACAAAAAGTAGGCTTCTACGTAGATGTGCCCACACCTTCTGCCAGCTGTTGCAATCCCTTCAGCCACTGGTGCTCTCCCAGGGAGCACTTTGCTTTGGCCAAACCTGTGCAGCTGTGAAATTCAGATGCTTGTGGGGCCAGAAGCTATGCAGATGTGAACATACTCCAGCAGCTTCCCTGTAATAGTTACTGGCTGCCCGCAAAAGCAGGCTAGTGTAGACAGGGCCTCAAGTACAGAGGGAAGAATCGCTGCAACAGAGGGATGTGGAATAATGTGCCCAGAGGGGAAATGTTAAAGTAATCCCAACAGTTAGGGATAAGACAGACTGGAAGGCGAAGAAAGTTACCAAGCAATGTGTCAGTGGTAGAAACCATGCGTCCTGGCTAGAAGAGATCTTGCGTAAACGATTAACTCTTGTAGCATTCTGTGGCAGCCGCACAAGCCCATGTATTTCCATATCTTCTATTGTTGAATTTAAGCTTTTGTTTGATACATAATGACATAATGCAAGATTGCACCCTTTTTTAATTGCCAGGCCAACATTGCTGATGGCCTCTGGGTGTTTCTTTGATGGACAATGTACAGGTTACTGGACATATGTACTGGCTCTCATGCACCTCACAGGCTCCCTATGACATTTTGCACATTTGAAAATGTATTCAGAATGGTAGTTCGTCACCAACATTAAGGAGACACATCAAGAGCACACACACTCTGATCTTCAGATTAATTCAGTTTTATGCTGAAAAGTGGATTTGCAAATCCGACACTAGGTTGGAGGGAAAGCAAATTAGCTTGAGTTACACATCTTCACTGCTAGCATCCGATGCGAGTCTAAAACTCAATTATTCACTAGTGACATTAATACAGGTCACTGCAGGACAAAATTCATAAGACCCAGTGTGACCCTTGATCCTAGTGACCTATGTTTTGTGCCCAAACCCTTATGTCAAAGTCCACTTACCCAAAGCATAAGCAGAAAAATACTAACTCAGCCCTTAAGG